>NC_080420.1:84315151-84359683 GCF_029873635.1 Malania oleifera
TAATGATGATGGAAGTGAGTCAGATTTTTCTTTTGTTGGAACATCTTTGTTTCATTATTTTGGTGAGTAGATTTTGGATTCTGGTTGTTCCTATCACTTGTGTCCCAATAGGGAATGATTTTCTAATTTTGAAGAATTAGATGGTGGGGTTGATTTTATGAGAAATGATAATACTTGTAAAACAACTGGAATAGAATCAATACAGTTGAAATCTCTAGATAGAACTATTAAGACCTTGACTGATGTTAGGTATGTTCCAAGCCTAAAGAAGAATTCGATTTCATTGGGTGCCTTAGAATCTAAAGGGTTCACTATTACTTTGAAAGATGGAACCTTAAAGATTAAATCAGGTGCGCTGGTAGTGATGAAGGAATAAGGAAAAATAACTTGTATTATTTACAAGGCAGTACAGTTATTGGCTTAGTAGCTGTTATTTCTGAGAAAGATGCAGGTTCAGATACAACCAGGTTATGGCATATGCGATTAGCACATGCAGGAGAAAAATATTTGCAATAATTAGTTAAGCAAGGTTTGTTAAAGGGTGCAAAGATGTGCAAACTTGAATTTTGTGAGCATTGCATTTTGGAAAAACAAATTAGAGTGAAATTTGGCACAGCAATCCATCATACTGAAGGTATTTTAGACTACACCCATACAGATGTATGGGGGCCCAAAAAAATCGGCTTCGTTGGGTAGTATGCATTATTTTGTCACTTTTGTTGATGATTTTTCAAGAAGAGTTTCGGTGTATTCTATGAAGCATAAAAATGAAGTAAGTGATATTTTCCTTAAGCAGAAAAAATTAGTTGAAAATCAAACTAGCAAAAAGATTAAACGGCTCAGATAAGATAATGGTAGTGAATACATGAGTGACCCATTTATGAAGGTATGTCAGGATGAATGTAACGACCTCAAAATTCTAACCGTTTTTTTTTTTACATAAATATATATTTGCATATCTATATCCATACCTAAGCAGTGGAAACACAAATCATCCATCCATTCACAGATACGCTATACAATACCAGAATTTAGTATATACAGGCCACAACCATATAAAAATACCCCTCCAGCATCATTTACTCAAAAAATATACACAACTCTGTTAGAACTCACCCTATAACCAAGGTAATCAAATGACACTATCCGCGAGCCTGATCTGCTCGCCCAACTGGCTCACCTGAAAAATGTTAAAGTAATAGGGTGAGTCGACGCTCAGTAAGTGGAAATATGCTATTACTAGTGTGTGGCAACTAAGTCAAGGATACTTTAAAATAGTAACTGAACTGTAATGCAATAAATCATCTGTAAAGCATATTTTTCTTTCACAATTTAAAATATACTGTATCGTCTTAATTTTCTACTTTTCATATTGATAATATCATACTATACTCATCATATATTGTAAAACTGTATACATATACATAATTGTGCTTTATCCCTAGGATTCTGTACGTCATGATTTGACCCCTTATAACAGGGTTGTGCGGCCCGTAGGCGGGACTTAACCAGGTCGGCCCTCCAGGTAAGTCATCATGCTCTACACTACTTCAGCCCGGCCAAACTGGATCCACTCCTAAGCACGAGACTGACTGCTACCTCGTCTAACCGGCCCCCTCTAACCAGTGTACTGGAGAGCTGCATCCTCTCCGAGCACGGTTAGACGGTACCCACACATTATCTGAAATATGTGGTTGCACTATATCTGTATATAGCAATGGTACCATGCTCTGTAAACTATATCTGTCTGTAATCTTTCCACAGGGATCTGATATTATATACATATATACATATATACTCTTTTACTTTTTTCATCATGTTCCCCAAAATTACCATAACGTTATCTTTATATACTGTAAATACTGTAATCTCTATATACTGTATCTATACAATCTTGATGCTACCTTTGTATATCTATCTGTATACTCTGTCTATATAATTTGTATGTTATGGTAATAGGAAAACACGACATGCTATAACATTGTACTATATATATTGATCTGAGTAAAACTGTATACATGTATATGTATATATATATATATATATATATATATATATATATATATATATCTGTGTCATGAAACTATTCGTATAAAAGTTGTATATGCATGTAAATTTCTCTGTGCATTCAGTATAGTATGATACATTATAAAAGCTATATAAATTCTTCATCACGTGAAAATCTACTCAGGCCACACAAGCATTTAAATTCATATTCTGTAAATACTTTATAACAAACTGGTATAAATATGTGTTCATGAAATCTATAATAGCATTATGAAAACTCCTAGCATAGCATATTTGCCTTACCTTAACTTTGAAAAACCCTAATAAAATTATGGCTTTATACCCGCAGAGTTCCTAACTCAACATCTTGAAAACACAATCCCCCAAAACAAAACATCAGTATTTTCTTACCTACAATATTTCTTATAACCGAAAAAAGGAAAATACTAAATAAAATGCCTTACCCTGAGATTGGGACAAAATCCAACACAACTTTTCCAGTGATCAACTCCGGCAGACTTATAGAGAATCTCGCCACGAGTGTCGTGGTAGCCTCAAATCTTCGATCCGGTGAGAAACAGGCCCGGAAATGAAGAGAGAAGTGAGAGAGAGTCGTAGAGAGAGAGAAGAGAGAGAGAGAGAGAGGTGCGGATAAATGATAAAAATCCCAGTTTTCCACTTTTACACTGCAGACTTCGTCATGAGACACGTCATCTCGTTGACGAATCTTTCAATAAATTCGTCGACGAAATTCAGGCTGCCCCATAACCCCTCTCGGTATTTTCTCGTTGACAAGGCCCTGTATTCGTTGACGAATTTCCTTATATACTCGTCGATAAAGCCTTGTATTCGTCGACGAAGTCTACTACCTCCTTCTGTTCCTGTTTTCATTTTCCTCTCTTTTTAATATTTAAATATTAGTATTTTATGGGTCGTTACAATGAAGGTATTGCTCGATACTTCACAGTTCGAAATACACCACAGCAGAATGGGGTGGCAGAGAGCATGAATCGGACTTTGCTGGAGAAAGTTCGATGTATGTTGTCTAATACTGGGTTAGACAAAAGGTTTTGGACTGAGGCTAATAGATATGCGTGTCATCTCATTAATCGTCTACCATCATCTGCAATAGGGGGAAAAACATCCTATAAGTTATGGTCTGGAAAGCCTGCTAGTGATTATGATTCTTTACATGCATTTGGTACTATGACTTATTATCATGTTAAAGAATCTAAGTTGGATCCAAAAGCCAAGAAAGCAATATTCTTGGGAATAAGTGCAAAAGTCAAATGATACTGTCTTTGGTGTCTAGAGACGAAGAAAATAATTTTAAGTAAAGATGTGACTTTTGATGAACTTGCGACGATGAAGAAAACAATACGCAAGGAGTCACGAGTTGAAGAGAAGAACAGTGGTACTCAACAACAGGTGGAGGTTGAGACAATTTTGGGAAACCCAGTGAGAAATGAGACTACACAAGGTAACTCTCCAGTTATGGTGGGGAATAGTGTACAAGAAAAGGAGATTTCAATTCGATAATCTTCACAGCAACAAGAATCAATTGTTTCTCAGAGACCAAGACGAGAAATTCGAAAACCTGCTCGGTATACTAATATGGTGGCCTATGCACTTCCAATTGTGGATGATCATGTTCCTTACACTTTCAAAGAAGCAATGAGGATCTCTGAATCAGAAAAGTGGAAAAGAGCAATGGATGAAGAAATGCAGTCTCTTCATCAGACTCAGACTTGGGAGCTAGCCCACCTGCCCAAGGGTAAGAAAACAATTGGTTGCAAATGGGTTTATGTAAAGAAAAAAGGATTTCCAAATGCAAATAATGTTCACTTCAAAGCTAGATTGGTAGCTAAGGGCTACGCACAGAAGGAAGACATTGATTATAATGAGGTATTTTCTCCAGTTGTTAAACATTCTTCCATTCGAATTTTGTTGGCTTTGGTAGTGTAATTTGATCTTGAACTAGTTCAGCTCGATGTAAAAACTGCATTTTTACATGGTGATTTGGAAGAGGAAATCTACATGACTCAGTCAGATGGATTTCAAGTTGCTGGAAAAGAAAATTGGGTATGTAAACTGGGTTAATCGTTGTATGGTTTAAAACAGTCTCCAAGATAGTGGTACAAACGATTCCATCAGTTTATGATGGGTCAGAAGTACATCAAAAATAAACATGATCATTGTGTTTATTTTCGCAGACTAAAAAATGGATCCTTTATATATTTACTCTTGTATGTTGATGATATGTTGATAGCTTCAAAGAATAGGGAAGAAATCAACAAGTTGAAAAGTCAGTTAGATCAAGAGTTTGAGATGAAAGATCTTGGTGAAGCAAAGAAGATACTTGGCATGGAGATTTGCAGAAATAGAATGAGAGGAAGAGTTAGTTTATCTCGGAAACAGTCTTTGAAGAAGGTAGTACAGAGTTTTGGCATGTCTGAGCATTCAAAACTAGTAAGCACTCCTCTTGCTCCTCATTTCAAACTTAGTGTGGCTATATCTCCTAAATCAGATGAGGAACGTAAGTATATGTCATAGGTTCCTTATGCAAGTGCTGTTGGTAGTTTGATGTATGTAATGGTTTGTACTAGACCTGATTTTTCACAAGCTGTTAGTATGGTGAGCAGGTATATGCATAATCTGGGTAAAGGACATTGGCAAGCTGTAAAATGGATTTTGAGATATATTATGAATACGATTGATATTGGTATAGTATTTGAGAAAAATAATACTATTGATCAACGTGTTGTTGGATATGTGGATTCAGATTTTGCAGGTGATTTGGATAAATGTCGATTAACTACTGGATATGTTTTTACATTTTCTAATGGTCCAGTGAGTTGGAGGTCTACCTTACAGTCTACCATTGCCTTGTTTACAATAGAAACAGAGTATATGATAGCTTCTGAGGCTGTTAAGGAAGCTATTTGGTTGCAAGGTTTACTTGAAAATTTAGGAGTTATTCAAAAGCTTATTGTTGTGTTTTGTGACAGTCAGAGTGCTATTCATTTGACAAAGAACCAAGTCTACCATGCACGAACGAAGCACATCGACGTTTGGTTTCATTTTATGTGGGATATTATTGATGGAGGCAACATACTTCTTCAGAAGATTGCTACAATTGAAAATCCTGCAGATATGTTAATCAAGATTGTGACAACAATCAAGTTCAAACATTGTTTGGACTTGATCAATATCCTGCAAGTCTGAATATTTTAGGAAAACGCCGATGATGTGAAACTCCATAAAATGTTGGTGACTGAAAAATTTGTTGAATTTATCGTCAAGGTGGAGATTTGTTGTTTTTTGTCTTACATTGGTAGAATAGTTCCACATTAGTATAAAAGGTCGTTTTGAATTTTTTATATTATTTGTCCCACATTGGAGAGAAGTGTTTTTTAGACTTGAGGTTGAAGCTATATAAAGAGCTCAACTATTCATTTGTAAAACACACCTCAAAGTTATACTTTGTCAAAAAGTAATGGATTGATCATCGGCGCCCGAGGACGTAGGTAATTGTATACCGAACCTCGTAAATTTCTTGTCTTATTCTTTTTACTGTTTTATTATTAGTTTTTGCATTACTTTAATTTCTTATATATTCAATAGTAATAGTTGAAGTATTGGTATTTGGCACAAGTGGGGTGTCCAACACAACAATTAAATCAATAGACTCATACAAAAATATTGGTTGTTATTCAATAAGATTGTTTTGCTAAAGTAGTGTTATACTCAGATTATTTGTGAAAATTGTTTAGCTTGGTTAATTATTTGTTTAAATTGTTAGGTTAATTTTAAGATATTGACAGTGTTGGAATAAATATTTTTAATTGTTAGTGTAAAATAATGATTCTTATTGAACATTAAGATTGCTTTGATAAATTAGGTTTATTTTAAAATTTATTGTGGTAATTGTTTAGTTTGATTAGTTATTTAAAGTGCTAAATCAATATCGAGATCGGTCTTGATAACGTTGGAATAAATATTTTAAATTGTTAGTGTTTAATTGATTTTAAGCACTCAGGTGTCCAATTTGGGCATACGAGGTCTAAACTGAATGAGTTCAGTCCCGACATGTCTATCACATTGAGTTGGATGTGCGGGAACTAACTATGCCCAAAAACTCCTCGCCGAGAACTTTTTGTCCACTTAGAAGTAAAGTTAAAATACAGACAAACTTAACAAATTTAGTGGATTTTAGCACTCAGGTGTCCAAGTCAGGCATACGAGGTCCAAACCGAGTTGGGTTAATTCCAACTAATTAAACTTAACTCTTTAAAATTGTATCAATTTTTTTTTAAATATGTCCGAATGTCCAATCATTTTACTATATATATCAAATCATTTTTACTTACAGTACATATACATATATGTTAAAAAATCATATACTAATTTTTTGTATAATTATTACTTTATAGGATTTGCGGCTATCACAACATTAGGGCGATGTCAGACACAACAATTGGATATATCTTTGGCCTATTTTTGTATTTTTTGTTATCTGAACAAAATGAATTTTTATATTTAAAATTAAATTTATATTTGAATTCTGAATAATTTGTATTTTAATTTTGAATAAATTATGAATTTTTTAGTAATTTTGATTCAATATTATGTATGCTAAATTGTAATTACAAGTTTTTACAAGCATTAATGAATGAATTCAAAAAAAAATATTTATTATTAAAATATTAGCGACAGATTTCAAACCGTTACTAATAATACCACATTTAGTGACACATCAAAAATCATCACTAATACTTATGACTTTAGTGATGATTTTGAATCAAAAAAATGTAAAATTTATATCAATGGTCTTATATTTTTATTGACGAAATAAAATCATTACTAATACTTCATTATTAGTGACGATTTTTAAAATTCGTTACTAATAAGTATTAATCACTATCATTTTAGCGACTAATTTGAAACTGTCACTGATAATAATGGAACCGCCATTAATAACTATCAATGACGATTTTAAATCGTCACTAATAACCTTATTTTTAATAGTGAATTTGAATCACTACAAACCAATCGTGCCTGAACATTCCTTTTATGTTATTTTGCCCCATTTAAAGCATGATTTCGTGTATGTATTTACTTATGGTGAATTTATTTTGTCCGGACAATTCCCTTAACATGTAAACATCTTTGTCTTAATAAAACTTTTCTTGCCTCTTAAAAAAATTGTTAAAACTTCAATAATAATCCTTAGTTTATTTAATGGGGAAAAAAAACTGCTGAGTCGTTGACGTCTCCCCTGATTTCACGTCTTCCCTGATTTCTCTGTTGCAAGAGAAATTTGAACTTTAAAGTGTTCGTGCGAGTTAGATTTGTGATTACTATAAAAAAAAAAAAAAAGAAGCTAGAAGTTAACTTAAACAGGACAAAGATCCCATCTCGCTTTATTTAACCATCAGTTAAATATGACAGCGGCCGACTTGAGTATAAGCAACCTACAAAACGGCCTTTATTACATGAACATGCAGTGGATAGTGGAGAGTGGGAGTGGGATCCATCTTCTTAATAATTAATTAGCAATTCCTCCTGCAGTAACACATCCCATTTCTGCAAAAGCCGCTCAGAAGATGTTCCTTCTTCGTGCACACATCATAGCAGTTCTTTTCAAGGAAGCATAGCCCATGGAATTTGCCGCTAGGTGCCTCGCACACTTTCCCCTCCGCCGGCACCACCATCTGATCTGCACATCAAATTACACATACGAAAATTAATGCATGCCTATCAGCTCAGCTCAGAGAGAGAGAGAGAAATCTTAGAACTAAACAAATACCGGCCTAATAGAAAATATTATACTGAGAGAGAGAGAGAGAGAGAGAGAGAGAGAGAGACTTACGAGTGGCGAAGGCAATAAGAAGCAAGACGAAAAGGCCCAGCGATTTCCTCTCCATGTTGGTATTGGTATTGGTATTCGTGTTGAAATTCCTCTTTCGCTCTATCTGTATATATAGGCACTCATGGTGCGAGACGATGAGGAAGGAGGGAAGCCGCCGGTCCAGCTACTGCATGCACACCGACACGTGTCTAGTAAGCTGAATGGGTCAAGTTTGGGGACGGGCGGTGCACAGCTGCCTCTTGCTTCCACTTGTTCTTTGATGATCGGAATTTCAACTCGATCCGCTGAAAATTATATTCGACCGGCCTCTCAAGAGGATTTAGGTATAAATTAGTATTTAATTTAGATAAAAATTAATATAATATTATATTTAAATTCATTTAAATTTTTAAAATTTAAATTTGAGATTTAAAATTCTTATTCTCAAATGAGTATCAGTGTTTTTATATATTTATTTTTTTAATGTAAAATATGTAATTCTAAATTTTAGCATTATGTTTAGATATTTTAAATGGTAGGTATAAATTAAAATAGGTTAGCTTAAAATGAGTCGGATAACTAGCGACTTATTTATTTATTTTTCACTCATTTATATTAGTATCTTCGATCCTACCCATATATATATATATAAATTGCCTCGAAGCAACATCCTATGTCGGCGCCTGGGTACGGTTTCAAATATGCGAGGATTTCTGCATCATTTTGGACGTGAGCAGGTAAAGATGTTAGCTTAGGAAACTAGGATTAGATTAACAACTTGAAATATAGTGACACTTACGGGTAAAAGCATAGAAATTGTGGATACAATGATCAGAAGAAGAATTAATATAATTTGTCTTCAAGAAATTAAGTGGGTGGGGGAGAAAGCTAGAGAAGTTGATAAATTGAAATTTAAACTTTGGTACATTGGAAAAGAAAAGCATAAGAATGGAATAGGAATTATAATAGACAAAAACTTAAAAGATGGCGTTGTTGATGCAAGTAGAGTAAGGGATAGAATTATAAAAATCAAGATGGTATTAGGATAAGAGATACTAAATATCATTAGTGCTTCTGCTCCTCAAGTCGGCCTATCAAAAAATCTAAAGAGATAATTTTGGGAAGATATGGATAGTATTATATAAGGCATACCAGGGAGTGAAATAATGTTTATAGGAGGAGATATGAATGGACACGCTCGAAGGGATAATAAAAATTATGAGAGGATACATAGAGCATATGGATATGGAGACAAAAATGAGTCTAAAGAGATGATCTTAGACTTCGTTATGTCATATGATTTTAGTATAATGAATACTTGCCTTAAGAAAAGAGAATAACACTTAATAACCTTTAAAAGTTGACAAAATAGAAGTCAAATAGATTTTTTTTTTTTTATAACTAGGAGGGCACATCGTTTATCATGCAAGGATTGTAAGGTTATTCCAGGTGAAATTCTAACCACACAACATAGCATCTTAGTATTAGATATATGTATTAAAAAATGGAAGAAAAATGATAGAATAAACTAGTATAAGAGAATTAGGTGGTGGAACCTAAAAGGAGAAAATATAATAAAATTTAAAGATAAAATGATCAAAAATGGTGATTGGACTATAGAGGATGATATAAATACAAATACTCTTTGGAGTAGTTTAGTTAACTCTATTAAAAAGATAGTAAAAGAGATTTTAGGTGAATCAAGGGGAAGATTCTCAAATAGTAAAGAAAGTTGATGGTGGGATAAAGATGTATAAAAAGCCATAAAGACAAAAAGAATTTGGTATAAAACGTGACAAAAATGTAGAAACATGGATAACTTTGAAAAGTATAAAGAGGCAAGAAAAAATGCAAAAAGGTTTGTTAGTGAAACTAAATACTGATCATTTAATAGTTTGTATGATAGATTAGATACAAAAGAAGGGAAAAAAGATATATTTAAATTTACTAAAACTAGAGAAAGGAAGAGTAAGGACTTAGGAAATGTAAAATATTGTATAAAAAGTGAGGATGATATTGTCTTGATTAAGGACGAAGACATTAAAGAAAGACGACGATGCTACTTTAGTAAGTTGTTTAATGAACACCAAATAGAAGACTTAAACGTAGAATTGTAAAATGAGGAAAAGACTAAAAATATGAGATTTATTCGCAAAATTAGAGTTAATGAAGTTAAGTTTGCACTAAAAAAGATGAAAAATGGGAAAGCTTTGAGAGATAACATCTCAATTCTAGTTTGGAAATTCTTAGGTGATAATGGAATTATATGATTAACTAATTTATTTAATATAATTATAAAAACGAAAAAAATGTTAGATGAATGGAGGAAAAGTACTTTAATACCTATATAAAAAAAAGAAAGGAGATATTCAAAATTGTAATAACTATCGTGGAATTAAACTTATGAGTCATACGATAAAACTACGGGAAAGGATAGTTGAACAAAGATTAAGGTAACAAATGAAGGTCTCAAAAAATCAATTTGGTTTTATGCTAGGGAGATCTACCACAAAAGTTATATATCTTTTAAAAAGATTAATGGAAAAGTTTAGGGAAAAGAAGAGGGACCTTGCATATGATTTTTCTTGACCTTGAAAAAGCATATGATAGGATACCTAGGGAAGTTCTATGGTGGGTTTTAGAAAAAAAAAAAAAAAAAAGGTATATGTAGTAGGTATACTGTGTTGGTATATATGTATGCAATGCCCACCTCCCACGAGTTGATTGGCACACTTACCTGACATATGTATAGAGACCCGAAAAATTGAAATAATAAGAAAATAAAGAAAAGAAAGAATTTGGTTTGGTGTAAACTAAATCGTCGACGGTTTGGTGGGGGCGCAAAAAAATGTTGACGGGTTTGTGTTACTGCGGCCGGTTAAGGGTAAAATAATGAAAATGGTTTGTTTATAAAGCCAAACTGTTGATGGTTTTGTCCTGAGCGGAGTTGTATATAAAGGGGACTTAAAGTTCATTTTGAGAGGAATTAAATTGTTTCTCTCTCTCTCTCTCTCTCTCTCTCTCTCTCTTCAGTTTCTTCCACAAATCCCCCAAATCGATGATTGGACACCACTACAGGGTTCTAGGGTCGATCCTCGTTAATTTAATCAGAGTAGAATTGTGTTTTGAGGATCTTGGGCACCAATCCAAAGTTGAGGTAAGGGAATTGATTATGTTGGTTTAAGATTTAACTAGTTGATGGAGCGTGTGGGCCTAGGAATGTTAAGTAGTTATAATTCTGGGGTCACTACAAAAAATAGGGTTATTAGTGACGGTTTTAAACCATCACTAATACACAAAAAAACGTCACTACTAGTTTTAGTGACGGTTCTATGAGTATTAGTGACGATTTTCAATTTGTCGCTATACCTGCCATTACTAATACTTATTAGTGATGAAAATTTCAAATCGTCACTAATAATTGAGTGTTAGTGACGGATTACAACCGTCACTAGTAATAGCGGATTAGTGACGGTTTTAATCTATCACTAAAAAACGAAGCCCGTCACTATATATTCTACACCAGATCGATCAAAAACCGTCACTAATGCTCTATTATTAGTGACAATTTCAAATTCTTCACTAATTCTCTATTATTAGTGACGAATTAAATTCATCACTATTGCTTCATTATTAGTGACGGTTTTATATTCGTCACTATTACTACATTATTAATGACGGTTATAAAACCGTCACTATTACTCATTAGTAGTGACGGTTTAAAAAACGTCACTATTGGCCTTCTATTAGTGACGGTTTCAAAACCGTCACTATTTATCTATTATTAGTGACGGTTTCAGGGCCGTCACTATTGTTCTGCAGAACCGTTATTTATGGATTTAGTGACGATTTTAAATTGTCACTAAAGAAATAGTTTTAGTGACGATTTTGAAATCGTCACTAATACCTAAATTGCACAATTAATAGTGAAGTGAATTTTTTTCCAATTATATTATCCCGTAAAAATCTGATTCAAATTAATTCCTGTAAAAACCATAATTGCAATTCAAATTTAAGTACAAATATATTTTACAACTTCAAATTCAAATACAAAATATTATACAAATTCAAATTTAAATACAAAACATTATAAAAATTCAAATTTAAATACATTCCATTTGTTCAGATAAAAAAAAAGAAGAAGTGAAAAGTTGCATCCGAGCTGCATGACATCGTCCTTACGTTGTCACGGTTGCAAACCCCTACAAATTAAAAAAGTTAAAAAAATTAGTATACGGTTTTTGAAAATAAATCACTACGTAGCACATATACAAACATAAAAAATAAATCACATTAAGATCAGATTGTAGAGGATGAAATAATCCACCCCTCAATCAGTACACACCAATACAAAGAATGAAAAACACAGCAACAATGCAAATTAGGCAGCGCACACTAGCACAAAGCTGTCTATAGAACTTCAAAGGTTAAGTTCAAAAAGCAGTCACGACTATAGATTTCAGTATTGTAGGAGGAATCACAGATATACATAGCCTCGAATAACTGTAGGCACTTAAGTAGCCGTGCTGACACTCAATAAACAATCTAGCAGCAGCTACAAGCATTTGCAAGCAGGGCTAGGTGATCACGTACACACACAACATCATTACAGTATCTTCACTTGACATCCAATTAGAAGAAGAATCAGAAACATTTGTAAGTTGTCTTATGCTGAGGTAATGCATTGAAGATGTATTTTGGACTACCACCACAACCTTGAGGCTTTGAAGGACATAATGTGAAAGTTAACCAGTTAGATGGAAGGTATCATAGCTAAAATAAGCTTACGTTTTGATAGCCTTAAACTTGTAAATATGACATCATAAACATTAATTAAACTACACAGTTCTCACATAGGTGAGCCTATATTGCCAAGTAGAAAAAAAATTGATATATACTAGGAGAATTACATCGTGCCTACAGCAGTGGAACACGGTCGCTGCCAAGCAGCTGCGCATGACACAATGAGATCAAATTCCTAGATCTGACTCATTCGTTGAAACTGAACGAAGGTGTTGTAATAAAATGAAAAAAAAAAAATTATGATTAGTTAAGGAGAGTTAAGAAGAAACAAGGCCAAGACCCCTTGACAGTTCTTACCTCCTTAAAACTATGGGTCTCCTGAGAATTTTTAGGAAAAGGAAAAAGTTAGGATGCTAACTTATTTTGGAGATGTGATCGTCAAGATTTATTATTATTATTATTATTATTATTATTATTATTATTATTGTAATTATAAGCAACCAGATCCAAACTACTGGACAACGAACTAAAACACACATGCAAAAGACGTGAAATTTTGAACTAAAATGCACATGAAAACACGTGGACCGTAAAACAGACGTGTGGATACCCGGTGCGTAATCCAAAGAAAAAAAGAAAATTTTCCAACCAGTGTGCTTAGTTATATAAGAGATGCAAAAAGTAAATGATCGGATACCCAAAAAGTATTCACATTTGGGAGCCTCTCAATCCACAAACAAGAAAATTCATCCCAAGGAACAGTAGCTTCAGCCTTCTGGACGGGCTGGCTTCGTTTACTTATAAAACAAAGGATGAATAATAAGTATACGTGTTATCAAGGACATCACCGAGAAAAAGGCGTCAGACAGAATATCAATCAGAAAACAATGCATCCCACAGGCCTCTCCATTCTCAAGAACATGAAACAATCCAACAATTACAAATATATACAGAGGGTGAAAATTTCCTATGTATGTGTGAAACAATGCAAGACTCTTGCTGGAAGTGTGCTTCAACAAAATAATCCTAATGAAACTTGGCAAAAAGAAAAGCGAACACCTCTCAAAAATGTTTATACTACCCTATTTTAATGGTTTTGAAGGATCTGACTCACAAGATTGTTCAATACTCCAATTTGAATGGTAGGCTCAAAATCTAATTGAACAGGGATAGCTTCTTCTTCTAAGTTTATCTTACAAGATGTCCCTCACACTTTTTAATGTTTCACCGCATGTTCCTCAAAACTCGACAATATTTCTACAAATTCCTTGTAGCAGAAAATTAAACTCTTAACTTGATAAAATAAAATCCATTTGATAAAAATGGAACATAGTACAATCTGTGGAGGGGAAGACATCCTCCATGAATCAGCTAGAATACTTACAATAATGCTGCTTTTGAGCCTTGCAATCCCTTTGAAGGTTGGACAGCAAAATCCCCCATAAATCTTAGTAGAATGCACCTAAAGAGAAGCAAGAAAGATGACCCTGCCCCCCTAACGAAAAGAAAGAAAAACCTTTCCCTTAGTTGCCTTCTCCCCTGTACTACCCAACCTCCTTTTGCCCATTCTCACTTTGTCATCGTTGGGACCAGTTTATTTTCCACAATGAGCCCCCCATCTACTGGGATGTAGGCCGAATGACCATTTCTATCACCCTGCCCCTGCCAACAGAGCTGGATTTGCCTTTGGGCATAGTTCAAGGCCCCATCCCAATCCCACCAGGCGGCTTTTGCCTCCATTCCCAAATGCATTATCCCTAAAAACCCAAATCTGCCTAGCCAGCAGAGTTTACACTCAGCTTTAATAAATTCTACACTACAATGAAATGCAAAAAACTGACTTTTACAGTTCTATATCTAGAAACTACAACCAGCAACCTAAACACAACAATATTATGGTTCCGCAACCTCAAAGACAGCAACATCACAGAGTTACAGTGTACAGTAACATTACAATCCAACAATTTCAATTGCCAATGCATCTTCATCAAATTCAGATGAATGAAGTGTTGGGTGTCCCTCCTTGTGGGGCCCTTGGATTGAAAGTTGCACCATTATTTATTGTTGTTGTTGGCTTCCCATAAAGGAAAACAGTGCAATATGTTTTTTTTTTTGTTTTTGGGCTCCAAGGCCTCAGGCACAGTAAGAGTTGTTGCCCCTTCATCTCCTTTTTTGTTTCATCTGCGTTTCCCTGCTTGCTGCCATTAGACTCTCGGTTTTTCATCACTAGCTCCCAACGCCTGCAACAGCAAACACCTGTAGCCAGCACTTGCTGCACGCCCACCCACCAGCGTTGGTCATCTTCTCTAGTGCAGCTACCTGCTGCTGCTTCTTCTTCGTGTGTCTCCAGCTAAGTGAGGGCAGACGCAGATGGCAGCCACCAATATCACGGAGACAACCTCACTGCGGCATTGAGTAGTATAACATTATTTTCATTTCATTTGTATAGCATCGTTGTATTATTTATATATAATTGGGAATGTTTATTCATTTTCTCCAACATGTATGTGTGAATGAAAGTTGTGTATGACAGTTTCGAATGAAATACAATGTTATTACCTATTTTTAATAGTGATATAAACGCAATGCATGGGTCTTTTAGCCTTTAATAATATTTTATGTTATAATTTATTTAATTATTTATTTCGCATTTCATAACCCGAATTCATGCAAATTATTTATTTATTATCAAAGAAATAGCCATCATGATGCAAATCATCTCAAAAAATTATGGTCACTATTTTAATCCTCCTATCATACATGCAATTATACTCTAATAAAAAAACTATAAACTGAAGAAAACCTTAAAATCAAACATTCACATTTATTTTTTTTAGAATAGTATTACAATGAAAAATGTTGAGTTAGTAAATAACTTTAAAAATGGAGCAAATGAAAATACAATAATTTTTTAAAATTTTAAAATAGTTAATAGAATTGGATAGATATATTCACTTTTTCTTTACTAGTGTGACAAATATTCTATAACGTGACAAAGTGTAGTTCATTTTTCATTTAAAATAACTGAACTACAATTTAAAAAAAATAAGTACGTATTCACTTGTGAAAATAATTTTATTTTTTAATTTTCAATTTTCAAACATTTATAAAAATGTCACAATGTTTTCAAATTATTCAAAATATAGAAAAGTTGGAAAATGTCTTTTCTTTTAAAAAAATATTTTAGATTTTTGGCTCTTACTTTACATATGGAAGAAGGTAATTATAAAAAATAGAAACATTAATTTATTTTTTTCCTTTTTTATATTAATTTTTTAAAAAATTATATAAATATTAATTTATTTTTTAATCAGAAAATCTCGCACTGCGAGATTTGAATGGTCAGGGCAATGGTGGTTTGACGCGTGACAAATCTCGCAGTTTGGTCCTACGAGATTTAAATGGTCAAGAAAATCAGGTTTTGACGGGTGGTAAATTTGACAGCTTGGTGTTGGGACGCTAGATTAAACTGCAAGATTACGTGAGCACTAGATCAGAAATATTTTTCCAAACGAAGTATTATTTTATATTTTATTATAAAATAATAATAAAACTGGAAAAAACTGCTTTGCATGCTGAATGAGTCAAGATTGGGGACATGTGGTGCTGAGGCGACTGTGTGTCGTTCGGCTCCCCGCCCACGTACCTTGATAATTGTCTTGATAAGGTACGACACAAAATTCAAACCATTATCTTGATAATTGTGGAAGTTAAATTGAAAATGACTTTTCCCGTTTTTAGCATATTACTGTTTAAGATTTTACTTTGTCGGTTGACGTTTGATAAAAGGATAATTTTTTTTAAAAAAAAAATTGAAATTTGATTTTTTTTTCTTTTACTTTTTTGAGATTTTAAAAATACTGCAAGTCTCTCTTGAGCTTTACTAAAAAATAAATTTTTTTTTTCGAAATATATGTATACTTTTTTTTTGGTAAAATATAAAGAAAATTTGTATCTTTTTTACAATCTCATGAAAGATTTATGATATTTTTAAATTTTATTGGAGATTTTAAAACATTTGAGCAGGTTAGTATCTTATTTCTTATAATAAATATTCTCATACAAATAGTTTAGCATTAGTAAAAATGTGTTAAGAGTAAATTGGGTCGTGGTTACACAAATTATTGTTTTGACGGATTCTTAAATGTCACTTTAAAACTAGGTAATAACTATTCAATTTTATTTAAATCGGTTTTGGCTTTCTCAAATTTAGTCTTTTTTTTTCCTCTTCTTTTGCTACTCAAGACCTTCTCCCCTTAACCCGCATTGTCATTTTGTTTCCTTCCCCTTCGCCCAATGATTAGTTAGGTACTTTCGGATCAGAAATGAACTTCTATAAGTGAGCGTTGGGGATTATTTTTTTGTTTTTTTAAATTATTCACCAATTGAGGTATTTACAATTCACTTCCATTTCCATAATCTATTGCTCCAATTTTATACACGAACTCTAATTTTCTCAAGAACTCATCTCTGATTTGAAATTGTGAGGAAAAGATTTGTTAGTTAAATGTTATTGAAAGATTTTTAATGGTGATTTGTGCATTTTAGAAGGCATTCCAACATTTATGTTTAGTGATATTATTAGGGTCTTTTTTTTTTTTTTTTAGAATATTGAGTTTGATTTTTTATTTGATAGTGTGAGGTTCAGATTTTGGTTTGTATTGGAAGGCATTCATCAAAATTTTTTATTTTTAGTTATATGCTTAATGTTGTTTTTTGTCCCACATTGATAGAATAGTTCCACATTAGTATAAAAGGTTGTTTTGAATTTTTTATATTATTTGTCCCACATTGGAGAGAAGTATTTTTTAGACTTGAGGTTGAAGGTATATAAAGAGTTCAACTCTTCATTTGTAAAACACACCTCGAAGTTGTACTTTGTCAAGAAATAGTGCATTGATCATTGGTGCCCGGGGACGTAGGTAATTCTATACCGAACCTCGTAAACTTCTTGTCTTGTTCTTTTTACTATTTTAATATTAGTTTCTGCATTACTTTTATTTCTTATATATTCAATAGCAATAGTTGTAGTATTGGTGTTTGACAAGAGTGGGGTGCCCGACACAATAATTGGTATCAAAGTTAGGTTGAATAGTGTTGATATGGAGGTGTTCCTTTGTTAGGATCCTTGATTCCACGTTTGATGCCTAAGAAAGATCTCGTCTAAGAGAGTGCTTAGAAACCATTGTGGTTCAGTCGCTTCCTGAAGGTCGGCCTAGTCAAAGTTGAATTTCATAAGATAAAACATAGTAGACACAGTTGGTACGTACTATTCATCCTAGGTCTTTTGTTTTGTTGGTTGCTATTTAATATATAGAAGATGACAAAAACTAGTGTAGCAGTAGAAGAAACTCTGTCCACACGAACTCCAACCCCTTCGTCTTTGACATCATCATTGAAGACGATAACTAATGCTCGATTTAAGGTGGATAAATTTGATGGTACTAATAATTTTGGTATGCGGCAATATGAGGTGATGGATATCTTGTATCAGCAAGAACTAGATATTGCTTTGGATGATAAACCAATAGATATAGGTGACAGATATTGGAAAAAGATCAATCGTTAGGCATGTGGTACGATTCATCTGTGTCTCACCAAAAATAAGAAATATTGTGTTATGAGGGAGACATCTGCAAAGAAATTGTGGAAAACATTGGAAAATACATTTATGACCAAGAGTCTAAAAAATCAACTCTATTTAAAAAAGAAATTGTTTTGCTTCCAGTATCAACCAGGTATTTCGATTAATGACCACATAAATGCTTTCAATAAAATTTTGGTCGATTTGTTAAATTTGGATGAAAAGGTGAAATATGAGGATAAAGCCATATTGTTACTGAATTCTCTTCTTGGTGAGTATGAACATTTGACCACCACTTTATTGTATGAGAAAGATAAAGTTACTTATGATGCTATTTGTACTGCATTGATTAGTACTGAATGCAGAAAGAAGGATCAGAGGGTCCATAAGGAAACAGTAGAAGCACTAACAATAAGGGGATGTTCTCAGAGTCATATGCTTGGAAGGAAGAGTAAATCTCATGGGAGGAGTAAATCTCATGGGAGACCTGCTAAAGATGAATGCGTATTTTGTTGTGAGAAAGGGCATTAGAAGAAAGATTGCCTTCAATTACAACAGAAGAATAAGGGTAAAGCACATTCTAATGCCAATATAGCCAATGATGATGGACGTGAGTCAGATTTTTCTCTTGTTGGAACATCTTCGTCACATTATTTTGGTGAGTGGATTTTGGATTCTGGTTGTTCCTATCACATGTATCCCAATCGAGAATGGTTTTCTAATTTTGAAGAATTAGATGGTGGGGTTGTATTTATGGGAAATGATAATACCTGTAAAACAATTGGAATAGGATCAATATAGTTGAAATGTCAAGATGGAACTATTAAGACCTTGACTAATGTTAGGTATGTTCCAAGCCTAAAGAAGAATCTGATTTCATTGGGTGCCTTAGAATCTAAAGGGTTCACTATCACTTTGAAAGATGGAACCTTAAAGATTGAATTAGGTGCGCTGGTGGTGATGAAAGGAATAAAGAAAAATAATTGTATTATTTACAAGGCAGTACAGTCATTGGCTCAGCAGCTGTTGTTTCTGATAAAGATGTAGGTTCAGATATAACCAGGTTATGACATATGCGATTAGCACATGCAGGAGAAAATTTTTTGTAACAATTAGCTAAGCGAGGTTTGTTAAGGGGTGCAAAGGTGTGTAAACTTGAATTTTGTGAGCATTACATTGTAAGAAAATAAATTAGAGTGAAATTTGGCACAACAATCCATCAGACTGAAGGTATTTTAGACTACATCCATACAGATGTATAGGGCCCACAAAAACAGCTTCGTTGGATGGTATGCATTATTTTGCCACTTTTGTTAATGATTTTTCCAGAAGAGTTTGGGTGTATTCTATGAAGCATAAAAATGAAGTGTGTGATATTTTCCTTAAGTGGAAAAAATTAGTTGAAAATCAAACTAGCAAAAAGATTAAACGGCTCAGATCAAATAATGGTGGTGAATACACGAGTGACCCATTTATGAAGGTATGTCAGGATGAAGGTATTGCTCGATACTTCACAGTTCGAAATACACCACAATAGAATGGGGTGGCAGAGAGCATAAATCAGACTTTGCTGGAGAAAGTTCGATGTATGTTGTCTAATGCTGGGTTAGAAAAAAGGTTTTGGGCTGAGGCTATTACATATGTGTATCATCTCATCAATTGTCTACCATCATCTGCGATAGGGGGAAAAACATCTTATAAGGTATGGTCTGGAAAGCCTGCTAGTGATTATGCTTCTTTACATGTATTTGGTACTATGACTTATTATCATGTTAAAGAATCTAAGTTGGATCCAAAAGCCAAGAAAGCAATATTCTTGGGGATAAGTGCAGGAGTCAAAGGATACCGTCTTTGGTGTGTAGAGACGAAAAAAATAATTTTAAGTAGAGATGTGACTTTTGATGAACTTGTGATGATGAAGAAAACAGTACGCAAGGAGTCACGAGTTGAAGAGAAGACTAGTGGTACTCAACAACAAGTGAAGGTTGAGACAATTTTGGGAAACCCAGTGAGAAATGAGACTGCACAAGGTAACTCTCCAGTTATGGTGGGGAATAGTGTATAAGAAAAGGAGATTTTAATTCGAGAGTCTTTATAGCAACAAGAATCAATTGTTTCTCAGAGGCCAAGATGAGAAATTCGAAAACTTGCTCGGTATACTGATATAGTGGCCTATGCACTTCCAATTGTGGATGATAATGTTCCTTACACTTTCAAAGAAACAGTGAGGAACTCTGAATCAGACAAGTGGAAAAGAGCAATGGATGAAGAATGCAGTCTCTTCATCAGAATCAGACTTGGGAGCTAGCCCAGTTGCGTAAGGGTAAGAAAACAATTGGTTGCAAATGGGTTTATGTAAAGAAAGAAGGATTTCCAAATGCAAATAATGTTCACTTCAAAGCTAGATTGGTAGCTAAGGGCTATGCACAAAAGGAAAGCATTGATTATAATGAGGTATTTTCTCCAATTGTTAAACATTCTTCCATTCGAATTTTGTTGGCTTTGGTAGCACAATTTGATCTTGAACTAGTTCAGCTCGATGTAAAAACTGCATTTTTGCATGGTGATTTGGAAGAGAAAATCTATATGACTCAGCGAGATGGATTTCAGGTTGCTGGAAAAGAAAATTGGGCATATAAACTGCGTATATCATTGTATGGTTTAAAATAGTCTCCAAGACAGTGGTACAAACGATTTCATCAGTTTATGATGGGTCAGAAGTACATTAGAAATAAACATGATCATTGTGTTTATTTTCGCAGACTAAAAAATGGATCTTTTATATATTTACTCTTGTATGTTGATGATATGTTGATAACTTCAAAGAATATGGAAGAAATCAACAAGTTGAAAAGTCAGTTAAATCAAGAGTTTAAGATGAAGGATTTTGATGAAGCAAAGAAGATACTTGACATGGAGATTCATAGAAATAGAATGATAGGAAAAGTTAGTTTTTATCAGAAATAGTATTTGAAGAAGGTAGTATAAAGTTTTGGCATGTCTGAGTAGTCAAAACTAGTAAACACTCCTTTTGCTCCTCATTTCAAATTTAGTGCAGCTTTATCTCCTAAATCATATGAGGAACGTAAGTATATGTCACAGGTTCCTTATGCAAGTGCTGTTGGTAGTTTGATGTATGCAATGGTTTGTACTAGACCTAATATTTCACAAGTTGTTAATTTGGTGAGCAGGTATATACATGATCCGAGTAAATGACATTGGCAAGCTGTGAAATGGATTTTGAGATATATTATGAATATGATTGATATTTGTATAGTATTTGAGAAAAATAATACTATTAATTAACGTGTTGTTGGATATGTGGATTCAGATTTTGCAGGTGATTTGGATAAATGTCGATCAACTGCTGGATATGTTTTTACATTTTCTAATGGTCCAGTGAGTTGGAGGTCTACCTTACAGTCTACCATTGCTTTGTCTACAACAAAAGCAGAGTACATGGTAGCTTTAGAGGCTGTTAAAGAAGCTATTTAGTTGCAGGGTTTACTTAAAAATTTGGGAGTTGTTCATAAGCATATTGTTGTGTTTTGTGATAGTTAGAGTACTATTCATTTGGCAAAGAACCAAGTCTACTATGCACGAACAAAGCACATCGACGTTTAGTTTCATTTTATGCGGGATATTATTGATGGAGGCAAGATACTTCTTTAGAAGATTGCTACAACTAAAAATCCTGCATTGACCAAAATTGTGACAACAATCAAGTTCAAATATTGTTTGGACTTGATCAATATCTTACAAGTCTGAATATTTTTGGGAGGCGTCGATGATGTGGAACTCCAGAAAATGTTGGTGATTGAAAAATTTGTTGAATTTATTGTCAAGGTGGAGATTTGTTATTTTTTGTCCCACATTGGTAGAATAGTTCCACATTATAAAAGGTTGTTTTAAATTTTTTATATTATTTGTCCTACATTGGAGAGAAGTGTTTTTTAGGCTTGAGGTTGAAGTTATATAAAGAGCTCAACTCTTCATTTGTAAAACACGCCTCAAAGTTATACTTTGTCAAGAAGTAGTGGATTGATCATCGGCGCCCAAGGACGTAGATAATTGTATACCGAACCTCGTAAATTTCTTGTCTTGTTCTTTTTACTATTTTATTATTAGTTTCTGCATTACTTTAATTTCTTATATATTCAATAGTAATAGTTGTAGTGTTGGTATTTGGCACAAGTGGGGTGCCCGACACAACAATTAAATCAATAGACTTATACAAAAATATTGTTTGTTATTCAATAAGATTGTTTTGTTAAAGTAGTGTTATATTCAAATTATTCGTGAAAATTGTTTAGCTTGGTTAATTATTTGTTTAAATTGTTAGGTTAATGTAGAGATATTGACAGTGTTGGAATAAATATTTTTAATTGTTAGTGTAAAATAATGATTCTTATTGAACATTAAGATTGCTTTGTTAAATTAGGTTTATTTTAAAATTTATTGTGGTAATTGTTTAGTTTGATTAGTTATTTAAAGTGCTAAATCAATATCGAGATCGGTCTTGATAATGTTGGAATAAATATTTTAAATTATTAGTGCTTAATTGATTTTAAGCACTCAGGTGTCCAATTTGGACATACGAGGTCCAAACTGAATTGAATTCAGTCCCGACATGTCTATCACATTGAGTTGGATATGCCAAAACTAACTGTGCCCAAAAACTCCTCACCGAGAACTTGTTGTCCACTTAGAAGTAAAGTTATAATACAAACAAACTTAACAAACTTAGAGGATTTTAGCACTCAGGTGTCCAAGTCGGGCATACGAGGTCCAAACCGAGTCAGGTTAATTTCAACTAATCAAACTTAACTCTTTAATATTGTATCAATTTTTTTTAAATATGTCTGAATGTCCAATCATTTTACTATATATATCAAATCATTTTTACTTATAGTACATATACATATATGTTAAAAAATCATATACTAATTTTTTGTATAATTATATTACTTTATAGGATTTGCGGCTGTCACAATATCAGGATGATATTAGACACTACAATCGGATATATCTTTGGCTTTTTTTTTGTATTTTTTGTTATCTGAACAAAATGAATTTTTATATTTAAAATTAAATTTGTATTTGAATTTTGAATAATTTGTATTTAAATTTTGAATAAATTATGAATTTTTAGTAATTCTGATTCAATATTATGTATGCTAAAATGTAATTACAAGTTTTTACAAGAATTAATGAATGAATTAAAAAAAATATATTTATTTTAAAATATTAGTGACATATTTCAAACTGTTACTAATAATACCACATTTAGTGACAGATCAAAAATCATCACTAATACTTATGACTTTAGTGATGATTTTGAGTCGAGAAAATGTAAAATTTATATTAATGATCTTAGACTTTTAGTGACGAAATAAAATCATCACTAATATTTTATTATTAATGACGATTTTTAAATTCATTACTAATAAGTATTAATCACTATCATTTTAGCGACTAATTTGAAACTGTCACTGATAATAACTGAACCGTCATTAATTACTATAAATAAAAATTTTAAATTATCACTAATAACCTTATTTTTTATAGTGAATTTGAATCACCACAAACCAATCGTGCCTGAACATTCCTTTTATGTTATTTTGCCCCATTTAAAGCATGATTTCGTGTATGTATTTACTTACGGTGAATTTACTTTGTCCTGACAATTCCCTTAACATGTAAACATCTTTTTCTTAATAAAACTTTTCTTGCCTCTTAAAAAAATTGTTAAAACTTCAATAATAATCCTTAGTTTAGTTAATGGGGAAAAAAAACTGCTGAGTCGTTGACGTCTCCCCTGATTTCACGTCTTCCCTGATTTCTCTGTTGCAAGAGAAATTTGAACTTTAAAGTGTTCGTGCAAGTTAGATTAGTGATTACTAAAAAAAAAAAAAAAAAAAGCTAGAAGCTAACTTAAACAGGACAAAGATCCCATCTCGCTTTATTTAACCATCAGTTAAATATGACAGCGGCCGACTTGAGTATAAGCAACCTACAAAACGGCCTTTATTACATGAACATGCAGTGGATAGTGGGGGGTGGGAGTGGGACCCATCTTCTTAATAATTAATTAGCAATTCCTCCTGCAGTAACACATCCCATTTCTGCAAAAGCCGCTCAGAAGATGCTCCTTCTTCGTGCACACATCCATGCAGTTCTTTTCAAGGAAGCATAGCCCATGGAATTTGCCGCTAGGTGCCTCGCACACTTTCCCCTCCGCCGGCACCACCATCTGATCTGCACATCAAATTACACATACGAAAATTAATGCATGCCTATCAGCTCAGCTCAGAGAGAGAGAGAGAAATCTTAGAACTAAACAAATATCGACCTAATAGAAAATATTATATAAACTGTTAAACAAGGCTGAGAGAGAGAGAGAGAGAGGGAGAGGGAGAGAGAGAGAGAGAGACTTACGAGTGGCAAAGGCAATAAGAAGCAAGACGAAAAGGCCCAGTGATTTCCTCTCCATGTTGGTATTGGTATTGGTGTTGAAATTCCTCTTTCGCTTATCTGTATATATAGGCACTCATAGTGCGAGACGATGAGGAAGGAGGGAAGCCGCCGGTCCAAATACTGCATGCACACCGACACGTGTCTAGTAAGCTGAATGGGTCAAGTTTGGGGACGGGCGGTGCACAGCTGCCTCTTGCTTCCGTTGAAAATTATATTCGACCGGCCTCTCAAGAGGATTTAGGTATAAATTAGTATTAAATTTAGATAAAAATTAGTATAAAACTATATTTAAATTCATTTAAATTTTTAAAATTTAAAGTTGAGATTTAAAATTCTTATTCTCAAATGCAGTATCAGTGTTTTTACATATTTATTTTTTTAATGTAAAATATGTAATCCTAAATTTTAGCATTATGTTTAGATATTTTAAATGGTAGGTATAAATTGAAATAGGTTAGCTTAAAATGAGTCGGATCACTAGCGACTTATTTATTTATTTGTCACTCATTTATATTAGTATCTTCGATCCTACCCATATATATATATATATAAATCACCTCGAAGCAACACGCCGTGTCGGCGCCCGGGTACGGTTTCAGATATGCGAGAGTTTTTGCATCATTTTGGACGTGAGCAGGTAAAGACGTTAGCTTAGGAAACTATGATTAGATTAGCAACTTGAAATATAGGGATACTTACGCGTAAAAGCATGGAAATTGTGGATACAATGATCAGAAGAAGAATTAATATAATTTGTCTTCAAGAAAGTAAGTGGGTGGGGGAGAAAGCTAGAGAAGTTGATAAATTGAAATTTAAACTTTGGTACATTGGAAAAGAAAAGCATAAGAATGGAATAGGAATTATAATAGACAAAAACTTAAAAGATGGCATTGTTGATGTAAGTAGAGTAAGGGATAAAATTATAAAAATCAAGATGGTATTAGGATAAGAGATACTAAATATCATTAGTGCTTCTGCTCCTCAAGTCGGCCTAGCAAAAAATCTAAAGAGACAATTTTGGGAAGATATGGATAGTATTATACAAGGCATACCAGGGAGTGAAATAATATTTATAAGAGGAGATATGAATGGACACGCTCGAAGGGATAATCAAAATTATGAGAGGATACATAGAGGATATGGATATGGAGACAAAAATGAGTCTACAGGGATGATCTTAGATTTTGTTATGTCATATGATTTTAGTATAATGAATACTTGCTTTAAGAAGAGAGAATAACACTTAATAACCTTTAAAAGTTGACAAAACAGAAGTCAAATAGATTTTTTTTTTTTTTTAACTAGGAGGGTACATCGTTTATCATGCAAGGATTGTAAGGTTATTCCAGGTGAAATTCTAACCACACAACGTAGCATCTTAGTATTAGATATATGTATTAAAAAATGGAAGAAAAATGATAGAATAAACCAGTATAAGAGAACTAGGTGGTGGAACCTAAAAGGAGAAAATATAATAAAATTTAAAGATAAAATGATCAAAAATGGTGATTGGACTATAGAGGATAATATAAATACAAATACTCTTTGGAGTAGTTTAGCTAACTCTATTAAAAAGATAGTGAAAGATATTTTAGGTGAATCAAGGGGAAGATTTTCAAAAAGTAAAGAAAGTTGATGGTGGGATAAAGATGTATAAAAAGCCATAAAGACAAAAAGAATTTGGTATAAAACGTGACAAAAATGTAGAAACATGGATAACTTTGAAAAGTATAAAGAGGCAAGAAAAAATGCAAAAAAGTTTGTTAGTGAAATTAAATACAGATCATTTAATAGTTTGTATGATAGATTAGATACAAAAGAAGGGAAAAAAGATATATTTAAATTTACTAAAACTAGAGAAAAGAAGAGTAAGGACTTAGGAAATGTAAAATATTGTATAAAAAGTGAGGATGATATTGTCTTGATTAAGGACGAAGACATTAAAGGAAGACAACGATGCTAATTTAGTAAGTTGTTTAATGAAAACCAAATAGAAGACTTAAACGTAGAATTGTAAAATGAGGAAAAGACTAAAACTATGAGATTTATTCGCAAAATTAGAGTTAATGAAGTTAAGTTTGCACTAAAAAAGATGAAAAATGGGAAAGCTTTGGGACCAGATAACATCTCAATTGTAGTTTGGAAATTCTTAGGTGATAACGGAATTATATGATTAACTAATTTATTTAATATAATTATAAAAATGAAAAAAATGTTAGATGAATGGAGGAAAAGTACTTTAATACCTATGTAAAAAAAAGGAAAGGAGATATTCAAAATTGTAATAACTATCGTGAAATTAAACTTATGAGTCATACGATAAAACTACGGGAAAGGATAGTTGAACAAAGATTAAGGTAACAAACGAAGGTCCCAAAAAATCAATTTGGTTTTATGCCGAGGAGATCTACCACAAAAGTTATATATCTTTTAAGAAGATTAATGGAAAAATTTAGGGAAAAGAAGAGGGACCTTGCATATGATTTTTGTTGACCTTGAAAAAGCATATGATAGGATACCTAGGGAAGTTCTATGGTGGGTTTTATAAAAAAAAAAAAAAAAAAAGGTGTATGTAGTAGGTATACTGTGTTGGTATATATGTATGCAATACCCACCTCCCACAAGTTGATTGGCACACTTACCTGACATATGTATAGAGACCCGAAAAATTGAAATAATAAGAAAAAAAAGAAAAGAAAGAATTTGGTTTGGTGTAAACTAAATCGTCGACGGTTTGGTGGGGGCGCAGAAAAATGTTGACGGGTTTATGTTACTGCGGCTGGTTAAGGGTAAAATAGTGAAAATGGTTTGGTTATAAAGCCAAACTGTTGATGGTTTTGTCCTGAGCGGAGTTGTATATAAAGGGGACTTAAAGTTCATTTTGAGAGGAATTAAATTGTTTCTTTCTCTCTCTCTCTCTCTCTCTCTCTCTCTCTCTCTTCAGTTTCTTCCACAAATCCACCAAATCGATGATTGGACACCACTACAGGGTTCTAGGGTCGATCCTCGTCAATTTAATCAGAGTAGAATTGTGTTTTGAGGATCTTGGGCACCAATCCAAAGTTGAGGTAAGGGAATTGATTATGTTGTTTTAAGATTTAACTAGTTGATGGAGCGTGTGGGCCTAGGAATGTTAAGTAGTTATAATTCTGGGGTCACTACAAAAAATAGGGTTATTAGTGACGGTTTTAAACCATCACTAATACACAAAAAAATGTCACTACTAGTTTTAGTGACGGTTCTATGAGTATTAGTGACGATTTTCAATTTGTCGCTATACCTGCCATTACTAATACTTATTAGTGACGAAAATTTCAAATCGTCACTAATAATTGAGTGTTAGTGACGGATTACAACCGTCACTAATAATAGTGTATTAGTGACGATTTTAATCTATCACTAAAGAACGAAACCCGTCACTTTAGATTCTACACCAGATCGATCAAAAACCGTCATTAATGCTCTATTATTAGTGACAATTTCAAATTCTTCACTAATTCTCTATTATTAGTGACGAATTAAATTCGTTACTATTGCTTCATTATTAGTGACGGTTTTATATTCGTCACTATTACTACATTATTAATGACGGTTATAAAACCGTCACTATTACTCATCAGTAGTGACGGTTTAAAAAATGTCACTATTGGCCTTCTATTAGTGACGGTTTCAAAACCGTCACTATTTGTCTATTATTAGTGACGGTTTCAGGGCCATCACTATTGCTCTGCAAAACTGTTATTTATGGATTTAGTGACGATTTTAAATTGTCACTAAAGAAATAGTATTAGTGACGATTTTGAAATCGTCACTAATACCTAAATTGCACAATTAATAGTGAAGTGAATTTTTTTCCAATTATATTATCCCGTAAAAATCTGATTCAAATTAATTCCAGTAAAAACCATAATTGCAATTCAATTTTAAGTACAAATATATTTTACAACTTCAAATTCAAATACAAAATATTATACAAATTCAAATTTAAATACAAAACATTATAAAAATTCAAATTTAAATACATTCCATTTGTTTAGATAAAAAAAAAAAAGAAGTGAAAAGTTGCATCCGAGCTGCATGACATCGTCCTTACGTCGTCACAGTTGCAAACCCCTACAAATTAAGAAAGTTAAAAAAATTAGTATACTGTTTTTGAAAATAAATCACTACGTAGCATATATATAGACATAAAAAATAAATCACATTAAGATCAGATTGTAGAGGACGAAATAATCCACCCCTCAATCAGTACACACCAATACAAAGAATGAAAAACACAGCAACAATGCAAATTAGGCCGCGCACACTAGCACAAAGCTGTCTATAGAACTTCAAAGGTTAAGTTGAAAAAGCAGTCACGACTATAGAATTTATTATTGTAGGAGGAATCACAGATATACATAGCCTCGAATAATTGTAGGCACTTAAGTAGCCGTGTTGACACTCAATAAACAATCTAGCAGCAACTACAAGCATTTGCAAGCAAGGCTAGGTGATCACATACACACACAACATCATTACAGTATCTTCACTTGACATCCAATTAGAAGAAGAATTAGAAACATTTGTAAGTTGTCTTGTGCCGAGGTAATGCATTGAAGATGTATTTTGGACTACCACCACAACCTTGAGGCTTTGAAGGACATAATGTGAAATTTAACCAGTTAGATGGAAGGTATCATAGCTAAAATAAGCTTACGTTTTGATAGCCTTAAATTTGTAAATATGACATCATAAACATTAATTAAACTACACAGTTCTCACATAGGTGAGCCTATATCGCCAAGTAGAAAAAAAATTGATATATACTAGGACAATTACATCATGCCTACAGCAGTGGAACACGGTCGCTGCCAAGCAGCTGTGCATGAAACAATGAGATCAAATTCCTAGATCTGACTCATTCGTTGAAACTGAAGGAAGGTGTTGTAATAAAATGAAAAAAAAAATTATGATTGGTTAAGGAGAGTTAAGAAGAAACAAGGCCAAGACCCTTTGACAGTTCTTACCTCCTTAAAAGTATGGGTCTCTTGAGAATTTTTAGGAAAAGGAAAAAGTTAGGACGCTAACTTATTTTGGAAATGTGATCGCCAAGATTTATTATTATTATTATTATTATTATTATTATTATTATTATAAGCAACCAGATCCAAACTACTAAACAACGAACTAAAACACACATGCAAAACACGTGAAATTTTGAACTAAAATGCACATGAAAACACGTGGACCGTAAAACAGACGTGTGGATACTCGGTGCGTAATCCAAAGAAAAAAAGAAAATTTTCCAACCAGTGTGCTTAGTTATATAAGAGATGCAAAAAGTAAATGATCGGATACCCAAAAAGTATTCACATTTGGGAGCCTCTCAATCCATAAACAAGAAAATTCATCCCAAGGAACAGTAGCTTCAGCCTTCTAGACGGGCTGGCTTCCTTTACTTATAAAACAAAGGATGAATAAGTATACGTGTTATCAAGGACATCACCGAAAAAAAGGCGTCAGACAGAATATCAATCAGAAAACAACGCATCCCACAGGCTTCTCCATTCTCAAGAACATGAAACAATCCAACAATTACAAATATATACAGAGGGTGAAAATTTCCTATGTATGTGTGAAACAATGCAAGACTCTTGCTGGAAGTGTGCTTCAACAAAATAATCCTAATGAAACTTAGCAAAAAGAAAAGCGAACACCTCTAAAAAATGTTTATACTACCCTATTTTAATGGTTTTGGTGGATCTGACTCACAAGATTGTTCAATACTCCAATTTGAATGGCAGGCCCAAAATCTAATTGAACAGGGATAGCTTCTTCTTCTAAGTTTATCTTACAAGATGTCCCTCGCACTTTTTAATGTTTCACCGCATGTTCCTCAAAACTCGACAATATTTCTACAAATTCCTTGTAGCAGAAAATTAAACTCTTAACTTGATAAAATAAAATCCATTTGATAAAAATGGAACATAGTACAATCTGTGGAGGGGAAGACATCCTCCATGAATCAGCTAGAATACTTACAATAATGCTGCTTTTGAGCCTTCCAATCCCTTTGAAGGTTGGACAGCAAAATCCCCCATAAATCTCAGAAGAATGCACCTAAAGAGAAGCAAGAAAGATGACCCTGCCCCCCTAACGAAAAGAAAGAAAAACCTTTCCCTTAGTTGCCTTCTCCCCTGTACTACCCAACCTCCTTTCGCCCATTCTCACTTTGTCATCGTTGGGACCAGTTTATTTTCCACAATGAGCCCCCCATCTACTGGGATGTAGGCCGAATGACCATTTCTTTCACCCTGCCCCTACCTACAGACCTGGATTTGCCTTTGGGCATAGTTCAAGGCCCCGTCCCAATCCCACCAGGCGGCTTTTGCCTCCATTCCCAAATGCATTATCCCTAAAAACCCAAATCTGCCTAGCCAGCAGAGTTTACACTCAGCTTTAATAAATTCTACACTACAATGAAATGCAAAAAACTGACTTTTATAGTTCTATATCTAGAAACTACAACCAGCAACCTAAACACAACAATATTATGGTTCTGCAACCTCAAAGATAGCAACATCACAGAGTTACAGTGTACAGTAACATTACAATCCAACAATTTCAATTGCCAATGCATCTTCATCAATTTCAGTTGAATGAAGTGTTGGGTGTCCCTCCTTGTAGGGCCCTTGGCTTGAAAGTTGCACCATTATTTATTGTTGTTGTTGGCTTCCCATAAAGGAAAATAGTGCAGCATGTCTTTTTTTTTTTTTTGTTTTTGGGCTCCAAGGCCTCACGCACAGTAAGAGTTGCTGCCCCTTCATCTCCTCTTTTGTTTCATCTGCGTTTCCCTGCTTGCTGCCATTGGACTCTCGGTTTTTCATCACTAGCTCCCAACGCTTGCAGCAGCCAACACCTGTAGCCAGCACCTGCTGCACACCCACCCACCAGCGTTGGTCATCTTCTCCAGTGCAGCTACCTGTTGCTGCTTCTTCTTCGTGTGTCTCCAGCTGCATAGTATTTACAACATATTAGGGTTTCTTTTATTGTGGTCTTTTGGTTGGTTCTTTGGAACTTTGTTCAGAATATTTGGTGAGACATTTCCATCTTGCAACATTTATTTATACACTCTTGTGTATTTGTAAGGCTTGTGCCTTTTGTATCCACTTTGTACAACATATTTGGTGATAGTGGATTTGGACCGCCGTACCCCGTGGATGTACCTTAACATTTGAGGGAACCACGTTAAATTTCTTGTGTCTCAATTTTTATTGTTTGCATTACTCCATTGATTTACTTGTGGGAATTAGTTCATATATAATATTTTCCTAACAAGTGGTATCAGAGTCGTGTTATTTGTACGCATTAAATTTGTGTAAATCATGGATGGTAATGTTGGTCATATGATTAGCTTCAATGGAAGCAATTGGGTAACTTGGAAAACAAAAATGCAAGATCTTTTATTTTGCAAAGATTTGGATGGGCCTATTGAGGGTGATAGCCGAAAGCCTAAAGACATAAGTGATGATGAGTGGAATTGGCTTAATAGGAAAACCGTTGGTGTTATTCGGCAATGAATTGATGATAGTGTTTTTCATCATGTTTCTACTGAAACTTCGGCATATGAATTGTGGAAAAATTAGAGGGTCTTTATGATAGAAAATCGGCTACAAATAAAGCCTTTCTTTTTCGAAAATTGGTGAATTTGAAATATAAAGATGGTGGTCTTATTACTAAACATTTGAATGAGATAAAAAATATTATCAATTAGCTTGCTACCATGAAAATAGTTTTTGATGATGAATAGCAGGTCTTAATGCTTTTTAGCTCTTTACCGGAAAGTTGGGAGACTTTGGTTGTGACTGTTAGTAATTCGACTCCCGATGGAATTGTTACTGTGAACCAAGTAACTAGCAGCTTGTTGAATGAAAAAATTAGAAGAAAATCAGTTGGCTCTTCTCATTCAGAGGCACTTGTGATAGAAAACCGGGGGAGAGGCAGAAGTAAAAGCAGATATTCTCACCGTAATGATAAATCAAGAGGTCGGTGCAACTCAGTTTCGAAGAAAGATATTGAGTGTCACTATTGTCATAAAAAGGGGCATATGAAGTGGGAGTGTAGAAAATTGAAATTCAAGGAGCAAAACAAAGAGAAAAATTTTGAGAAAAAGCATGAAGACACAACTTCAGTTGCATCTGATGGTGATCTTATGGTTGTTTGTGATGATAGCTGCATTAATTTGACAAGTCAAGAGACTGATTGGGTTATTGATTCCGGTGCATCATTCCATGTCACTTCTCGGGGAGATTTTTTCACTTCTTATTCCAAAGGAAATTATGGAGTTGTTCGGATGGGAAATGAAGGTCTATCAAAAATTGTTGGCATTGGAAATGTTTGTTTGGAAACAAATTTGGGATGCAAGTTGGTACTCAAAGATGTGAGACATGTACCCTATATTCAACTAAATTTGATATCTACTGGAAAGCTTGATGATGAAGGGTTTGACAACCATTTTGGTGATGGAAAATGGAAGCTCACAAAGGGTAATTTGGTGGTGGCTAAAGGCAAGAAAACCAGTACACTTTATATGATGTAAGGTAAAATTGGTAATGGTGTTGTGAATGCAATTGAAAGTCACTCTTCCACTGATTTGTGGCATAAGCGGATTGGGCACATGAGTGAAAAAGGAATGCAGTTTTTGTTCAAAAAGAAGCTCCTCCCCAGGATGAAAGGTACCTCTCTTAAAGCTTGTGTTCATTGTTTGGCCGGTAAGCAACATAGAGCTCCTTTTCGTGCAAAGTTTGTTACTAAAAAATCTAATGTTTTAGATTTGATACATTCAGATGTATGTGGTCCTTTGAAAGTTAAATCTCATGGTGGTGCACTTTACTTTGTTACCTTTATTGATGATTGTTCAAGAAAAGTTTGGGCTTACACTTTGAAGACTAAAGATCAAGTCTTAGATGTGTTTAAGCATTTTCAGGTTAAAGTTGAAAGGGAGACTGGAAAGAAGGTGAAATATGTGCGCTCGGATAATGGTGGAGAGTACATTGGCCCATTTGATGCATATTGTTACAGCTAAGGAATTAGACATCAAAAGACCGTTAAGAAAACCCCTCAACAAAATGGTATTGCTAAAAGGATGAACCGCACTATACTGGAGAGAATGAGATGTATGCTCTCTCATGCGAAGTTGCCAAAATCATTTTGGGGTGAAGCAATAAGGATGGCGGTGGACTTGTTTAATTTGTCCCCTTCAACTCCTTTACTTGGTGAAGTTCCGGAAAAAATTTGGAAAGGTAAGGATGTTACTTATGATCACGTGAAAGTGTTTGGTTGTCGTGCATTTGTTCACATTCCAAAAGATGAAAGATCCAAACTTGATGACAAGACAATGCAATGTATTTTTCTTGGCTATGGGCATGATGAATTTGGATACAGATTGTGGGATCCGGTTGACAAGAAAATTGTTAGAAGCCGAGATGTTGTATTTTTGAAGATCAAACAATTGAAAATTTTGACACGGTTGAGCAACCACAATTTGATGGGAATGATTTTGTTGACTTAGACTTACCTTCTCCACCTTTGGCACATGATGAAAATATGGAAGATGTTCTTCCACCTCTTGAAGATATTGGAAATGATGAAATTCCTAATGATGTTGAAGGTGAAAATGAGGAGGAGCAACAAGTTCAAGAGCAAGCTCAATTGAGAAGGTCTTCAAGAGAGTCAAGACCTTCATCTAAATATCCATCAAATGACTATGTTACTCTAACGGATCAAGGGGAACCCGAAAGCTATCAAGAAGCCATAAACCATGAAAATAAAGTTGAATGGGTGGAGGCTATGCAAGAGGAAATGAATTCCATAGTTGACAATCACACCTATGATTTGGTTAAACTTCCTCCTGAAAAGAAAGCTTTGAAAAATAAATGGGTGTTTAGGCTGAAAAATGATGAAAAGAATCTTCGGTACAAGGTTAGGATTGTGGTAAAAGGCTTTGGTCAAAAAAAGGGAATTGACTTTGATGAAATATTCTCACCGGTTGTAAAGATGTCATCTGTTCGGGTTGTTATTGGCATGGCAGCATACTTGAATTTAGAAGTTGAGCAACTAGATGTGAAAACCGCTTTCTTACATGGTGACTTGGAAAATGAAATTTACATGGAACAACCGGAAGGCTTCAAACAAAAAGGGAAAGAGAATTTAGTGTGCAAATTAAAAAAAAGTTTGTATGGGTTGAAGCAAGCACCACGGAGATCGTACAAGAAATTTGACTCTTTCATGATTAATCATGGTTACTCAAAAACCTCTTCGGATGATTGTGTGTTTGTGAAAAAATATCCGGATGGCACTTATATTATTCTCTTACTCTATGTTGACGATATGATCATCGTAGGACAAGACTTCTCCAAGATTGACAAATTGAAGTTGGAGTTGAGCAAGTCTTTTGTTATGAAAGACTTGGGACCAGCAAAACAAATTATTGGCATGAGAATTGTTCGTGATCGTGAAAAAGGGCAAATGTGGTTGTCTAAAGAAAGTTACATTGAAAAAGTGCTTAAGAAGTTCAATATGGATAAAGCAAAACCCATTGGTTGCCCACTTGCTCGTCACTTCAAGTTTAGTTCAAAACAAAGTCCTACAAGTGAGAAAGATAAGGAAGAGATGAAGAAAATTCCTTATGCTTTGGCCGTTGGTTCCTTAATGTATGCAATGGTTTGCATAAGACCGAATTTAGCTTATGCTGTTGGAGTTGTTAGTCGGTTTTTCTCTAATCCAGGAAAAGAGCATTGGTTAGCGGTAAAATGGATTCTTCGATACCTTAGAGGCACTTCAAAGGCGTGCTTGTGTTTTGGAAATGGTAAATCTACACTTCATGGATTCACGGATGCCGACATGGCCGGTGATGTTGATTCTAGAAAATCCACTTCGGGTTATTTGATGACTTTTGCAGGGGGAGCTGTGGCATGGCAATCTAAATTACAAAAATGTGTTGCTCTATCTACTACGGAAACCGAGTTTATTGCCATTACGGAAGCTTGCAAAGAATTGCTTTGGTTGAAGAGATTTTTGAAAGAGTTGGGGATGGAACAAGAAAGGTATGTTCTTTATTGTGATAGCCAAAGTGCAATTCACTTGAGTAAGAATTCTATCTTCCATTCAAAGTCAAAACATATTGATGTTAGATATCATTGGATTCGGGATGTGTTGGATAAGAAATTATTGCAGCTTGAAAAAATTCACACTGATGATAATGGTTCGGATATGATGACTAAAGCATTGTCAAAAGACAAGCATGTGAAGTGTAGAGTTTTGGCCGGATTGGTGGAGTCGTCCCCATAAGTTGGGAGGGGGAGATTTGTTGGGTGTCCCTCCTTGTGGGGCCCTTGGCTTGAAAGTTGCACCATTATTTATTGTTGTTGTTGGTTTCCCATAAAGGAAAACAGTGTAGCATGTTTTTTTTTTTTTTTTGGGCTCCAAGGCGTCACGCACAGTAAGAGTTGCTGCCCCTTCATCTCCTTTTTTATTTCATCTGCATTCCCCTGCTTGCTGCCATTGGACTCTCGATTTTTCATCACTAGCTCCCAACGCCTGCAGTAGCCAACACCTGCAGCCAGCACCTGCTGCACGCCCACCCAGCAGCGTTAGTCATCTTCTCCAGTGCAGCTACCTGCTGCTGCTTCTTCTTTGTGTGTCTCCAGCTGCATAGTATTTACAGCATATTAGGATTTCTTTTATTGTGGTCTTTTGGTTGGTTCTTTGGAGCTTTGTTTAGAATATTTGGTGAGACATTTCCATCTTGCTACATTTATTTATACACTCTTGTGTATTTGTAAGGCTTGTGCCTTTTGTATCCATTTTGTACAATATATTTGGTGATAGTGGATTTGGACCGCCGTACTCCGTGAACGTACCTTAACATTTGACGGAACCACGTTAAATTTATTGTGTCTCAATTTTTATTGGTTGCATTACTCCATTGATTTACTTGTGGGAATTAGTTCATATATAATATTTTACCAACATGAAGAAGAAATTCCAGACATAGATGGCAAAATATTAATCGGGAAAGAACCATTAGCTAAAAAAAATGTACAGGATCATGCAACTCAATAATCTGAATCACCAAAGATAGCTGCTTTCAAATGAAGCCATATTCCAAATTCACAAAATTGCAACACGGGCACACAGAACACAGTAAATTCTTGAAATTCATTGAATTGCATCACTTCCTAATTTGACTTGCAACATACTCATGCTTGAAGTTTCATATTCTGGAAAATTTAAGTCCTTTAAAGATCTCAGTAAAGCTGAAATTGAAACTTAGGATCAAAATATCCCAATTTAAATTTCAGGAAGGGAAATTTAGTGAAACTTCAGGGACTTGTAGAGAGATAAATTGCCAAATTGCCGAATGGAAGAGGATATCAACAAGGAATCCCTGATTTATTATTATTATTATTATTATTATTATTATTATTATTATTATGAGCAACCAGATCCAAACTACTAGGCAACGAACTAAAATGCACATGCAAAACACATGAAATTTTAAATGCAAGAAAAATAAATAATAATAATAATAATAATAATAATAATAATAATAATAATAATAATAATAATAATAATAATAATAAGACGAGTTGAATTCAGGTAAAGCATGCATCCTTCATAAACAAACAGCAACCACCACCATCACCATCCCCCCCCCCCTCTCCAGAATATAGTAAAAAAAAAAAAAAAAAAGCAAAACAGTTGTTGCAAGGTGACAACAGTTTGTTTAGACTCAATTTTTTTTTTTTTTAATAATTGTACAAGTTGGATGTGTATCCAATCAATTTTAGCAATTAATTTTTATATGGAGAATGGTGAAATTTCAACCTTCTTGTATAGAATTTATATTTCTTTTGCATAAACATGATTTTGGAAAATCTTACTAAATTCTTTGGAGAATGGTTGTAGTCATTCTACATTTAAGTTGATAAAAATTTTATGAGTGAAAATAAGATTTTTATACGGTATAAAAAAAAGTCCCATTTTCATTTAGATGATTTCAGTGATGAAGTTCTTCAATTTGTTAATTTCAACAGGTGGATTTGGTACTAGAATTTGTAGAACTGAAATATTTGGATGGACATTTTCAATGTGTTTTGTCCTTGCATATGATCAAAATTTCATGGTAAAGTTGGGGCTTTTTGCATTGACAGCTTCTCGCTTAGAAAGATATCCTCTCATGCAAGGTAATATTTGTTTGAGAGATTGGGAGATAATAATAATAGCATCATTAGGGTCACTTGAGCAAGGCCATATAGGAGTAATATTTTACACCTACAATAGATTCATATTTTTATAAAGTACAGATACAAAGTTCTATTATACCATTTGTCATAGGGTCTAAGTTCACAGCAGAAAATTCAACACTGCAATGGCACCAAGTGGCACACATGGTTAAGTCAATGTCACAAACACACAAATTCATTGGTTAAGTCCTGCAATAGCAATTGAAACAACTTTCAAAAGCCAATAGTAATTGCAAGAGCAATACCTCCCAAGCTTTTCTCTTATTGAAAGACAAGGTTTACACACTTTTAACATGTGTAGGAACACCATGCATGAATTACCCTTTTGTCCCATGCCACGTACATGATAAATTAATACATAGTTGATGCCCCCAACTGCCTAGGGTCTACAGTTGACAACACCAACTACCTAGGTAGTGATAGACACAGCCAACATTTGCCAAAAAATCTAAAACAAGTTATTCTTACAATTATGTGGCTAAAAACATGCTTAGATGTCAACACACAAAATTTCCCCCCAGCCAAGCCTGTCTGCTAGACTTACAAGAAGAAACTGCCAAGTAACTACCCAGCCAAGTCAACATGTCAACACTGCAAACATTTGACTGACCCTGCATGCTACTTATAGGTCAACACTTTGTGTCAAGCATGGTTCCCTTTAACCATGACTAATTTCACGTCCCAACATCACCATGTCAAAAAGGCAGTTGACATAATTGAGTTAACCATCCAACCATGTCAACCGAAACCAGTCACCATAAGCAACCCTGTTAAGGACCATGGCCCTAACCATGTCCATCTCTGGCCATGTTAGCCAAGTCATTAGTTCTTTTAATGGTAAATTGTTTCATCTTAATATTCCTTATTGATTCTTTTGATTCAGGTTACAATTTTGATTTCTTATGGTAGCCTATCCTACTTATTCAAAAAATAAGGATAAAGTATTTATTCTAATTGAAATCCTCATGCATTTTCTATTTCAATTAATTGTCACTAGCTTTTACATACCTTCTAATGAGAGAAATACACCCAAAAAACCCCAAGGATAACTTAAAAAGAAGGTAGTTCTCAATAAAAACTCACCAAAGTCAAAGAGAAACCTCTCAGATAGCAATTGATCCCTACAAAAGCACAATATAGGGATCCTCTTGTTTGATATTCTATGTATTTGAGCGGACCAATATAGTTGCACATAGAATAACTTCTTGATCATGGAAAAATTTTAGTGAACATTTGTGTACCAACTGAACTAGCCAACACAGATTCAGAGTTCACAACACTATTTTTGAAGTCATATTAGGTCCACCAATGCCTCCAACTGTCACCATTTCTAAAGGGGGAAAAGAAACTAGAGAAACCAAGGGAAGCCAAGGACAACTAGAAATGAAGGTAGTTCTCAACAAAAATCTCACCAAAATCAGAGAAGAAACTCTTAGATAGCAAATGACTCCTACAGAAGCACAATACGGGGATCCTCTTGTTTGATATTCTATATTTCAGTGGATTGCAGCCAATGCCAATATCTTTTTGCAATTGACAATGTCAATGCGTTCTCACATAGGTGAGCCTATATTGCCAAGTATAGAAAAAAAATTGATATATACTTGGATAATTACTACACCGTGCACGCAGTAGTGGAACACGGTGGCTGCCAAGCAGCTGCGCATGAAACAATGAGATCAAATTCTTAGATGATTCATTCGTTGAAACTGAAAGAAGGTGTTGAAATAAAATGATAAAAAAATGATTAGTTAAGGAAAGTTAAGAAGAAACAAGGCCAAGACCCCTTGACAGTTCTTACCTCCTGAAAAGTATGGGTTTCTAGAGAATTTTTTAGGAAAAGGAGAAAGTTAGGACGCTCACTTATTTTGGAAATTTGATCTTCTTGTAACTAGTCTATGCTGGAATATTGTTGTAATCTTACAATAATAAATGTTTTTATTCAAATTATTCTTTCGCCATCTTCTCATTGCAGTAATGTTTTGGCAATTCTCTTTCTTGTGCTGGATTCAATTTTCCAAATTTATTGCTAAAGCTTTTCTTTTGTTTTTTCTTTTTTCTTTCCCAGGTCTACTTTGTCTTTAAAAACTCTTCTTGCTAACTTTCATTTACTATCTGTCGTAAGTGTGAATTCATTGAATATTTGAACAAATTTCTAAAAGATATGGAATAATGGAAGGAATTGTTTGCCAATTGTTTGTTAGATTGAAAGATTGGCAAATCAGGGGTCTCTTGAAGGAATAAATGCACTGCTTGGTTTTCCTTTACACCTTCCTTCTTCTAAGGTGAGAGATCATGAAACTAAATTGGATGTTCTCATTAGCATTGTCAATTTTTTAAAAACCATTATAAATATTGTAGTTATTTTTCTATTGAATTTTATGAAAGAAATACTCTTTTCATTTGTAAAGTTAATTTTAACACCCTTGAATTGTTGAGGTCTTACTCTTAAATTTTAGAGCAAAACTATTTTCTGGACTCATAAATTCAGTAAATTTACTTTTTTCTTATCATTGGAAATGCATTTGTTTGAATTACATTGTCAATAATTGTTTTGTGTTTGTTTGCTAAGATACTGAGGACCTAGTTGGAAGCCTGTTTGATGTATAAGAATGAAGAAATGATGTGAAGAACATATCTGTAAGAAAAGAAGCCCAAAAATAGAAAAAAATATGAGGTTTATTCTGTAAATATACAGATTGAGACTTGTATATAAAGCTAAAATGTGTTGTAATTTTGTGGAAAAAAGGACTCACCTGTAAAGAGTTTTAGGGGATGACAATGTATTGATTGTCAAATTTGCTAATAGAAAGATAGACCTCAGCAGTTCGGTGACCTGTTATGGTAATCATTACACTGCCTACAGAAGTATTGCTAATCATGACTTTTTATTGGTCTGTTGTTTATCTAAGTCAATTTATGATAGTTTGTTGTAAGGAATTCTTGTTGGTCTATGTAATTACAATTTCACCAAGACTTTATGAGCATGCTTTTAGTAAGATACTGTAATGAATTATCTACTGTTCCTAGTGATTTTCTTTGCTCCCATTTGTCATTGTTATATTTTAATTGCTTAAGGTAATAATTTATTCAAGTGCTTTGTTAAGTTTTATGGTTTTAGGAGTTAGATTTCCTTGATAGAAGTGTTTTTTGGAAGAATGATGTGAAAGAATGTTGGATGTTAAGGGTGCATTCGATTCGAGACAATGATGGAATACTAAACTAAATTCAAACTTGATTGATCTTGTAATTGATGAACTCAAACTCAACTTGACTACGAGTTCTTAAAATTTGAGCTTGACTCAATTAAGCTCTATTTAAAATATTATTAAATATATTTATAAAATTTATTAGAATATATACAGTTTATATAAGACATATAATATAGCACCTATACAATGTAAAAAAATACATAAATAACAAAAGCTTGATTACGATGGTCATTAGTGCTGTGAAAGTCAAAACTCAATTTGTCAAGGTACTCGAGTAGCTAGAAGTTGACTCATTTACACACCTATAACCTTATGCTTGCTTGTCATAGAGGGGGGGGGGGGGGGGGGGAGGTTGGGGATGATTGGGGTGTTTGGTGTGATTTGAGGGAGTTTTTTTATGTACTCACTGCTAATTCAGCGACCCACTGTTGCAAAGTACATGTCTCTTTCTAGCTTCTTATGGGTCTTTGCTTCAAGTCATCGCCCCAGTGACTGTGTTTTTGTTTATGGAGTTGCTAAACAATTCTTCAATCTCACACATGATGTTGAGTGTCTTGAAAGGATTAATTATGGTTCAAGTTCATGATTGGATTCTAGACATATACCTTGGAAAATATTTTTAAAAGATTGTCTCTACATATCCATTTGATCTATCTACCATATCATAGTTATATATTGAATTTGTACTTGAGAGTTCGATTCACTCTAATTAGGTCATTGATTAGACAGGAAGACCATAACATTATACCAATAATTATTAAATATCTATTGATGTATTTTGAAAGTAAAAAAAAAAAAAAGGATATAGTATTTATTCCAATTGAAATCCTCATGCATTTTGTATTTCAATTAATTTTCACTAGCTTGTACATACCTTCTAATGAGAGGAGTCACCCGCATCATCTGGATGGGATTGGCGCATCATTTGTTCCATTTGCACTTTCCAATCCTTGATGGCTTGCATCTCTGCTTCCCAGTTCAAGATCTTTTCTTTCAATTGCTGGTTCTCCATTTCCACCATTTGCACCTAGATAACCATCGCCTCCTTTCGAGCCTCGGTGGCTTGATGCTCTCGGTCAATCTTAGCACGAGACCCCACACTGAAAGAAGATGATGATATTGGGGTGATGTATCCACTCCCAATACCATTCAACCAGCCACCTGATCGTTGCCCAAGCACTTGAGTGTAGATCTCGTCATTTGTCATCCGTCATCGGCTGACTGCCCTCTGCAATAGGTGCTTCTCGCAGCTCAAGTATCCTTGCCTATTTTCAATCATTAAAATGATGAAAATGAAGAAATAAGAATACAACTGACGTTTTGAATAAGAGAATGAACTAAATAATCTGCTTGACTTACATGTTTCATCTGCACACCTTGGCACCACTCCCTCGATGTCCTCTGATATGTTCTCTGATACAGATCTGGCCTCAACTCCAGGTCGCTAGTGACGGGATCATGCTACATTATCATATAAAAGTTCATTAATATGATTATTTCAGCGAAGCAAAAAGGTTTCAATGATAACATAAACACATGTTCTAAGTGATGGTCAGATGTTTCGGCTTATGCTATATTATTTCCTTTTCGTGTGATTGCCGAACAAATTTCGAAGCCACTCACAATGCATCGTTATCTAGTTTGCTACGAGTCACAGCATTTTTCTCCAGATAGCCTACAATGATATAGATTGTATTCGTTCGACTTTTTGTTATCAATGAAATTATGAAAAGATAGTTATTGTAATAATAGAACACATCACGCGATAGTTAGGGTCATTGAAATTGAATTAATGGCAAACCACACTACCCGCCACAATCCTGTAGAGAGATGTCTGTATCGATGTTACGTTTGATGGTGTTGGTGCGGATTCTGCCTTATCTTCCCATATATCCCTAAAATGGTGTAAGCATCATTTGCTTTGTGATAGGTTCTTAAACCGTAGAGCACTTAAGCTGCGCGTTCACCACGTTGTTTCAGTTATGGGTCTATGGTGGTGAAAATGTCCATATCCAAAAACTTCTAGCCTGCATATGACCATAGTCACTATATACACACGATTGGTTAGCGAATTCTTTAGGTAATATTATGGATAAAGTGAAAGACCATAGGTGTTAGGGTTACCTTACCAATATATTGCGATATATAGACACCCCACATAAGCAGCTGAGCCTTACCAAGACACCTTTGGCTAGTGTGAAGCATAGCGCACGTCGACTGGAGGCTATAATTGAGTTGTAGCATTATATATCCCAGCTTCACATGACCACGTAGAGGTGATAGCACACACCTTTCAATTCATTCAATGCTTAAAGGTATTGTAACTATGCAGACAGAACACAGCTCTCACAACACGTACTACAAGCTGGACGTGTTATACATGTCGTATGGGATCCGTCCCGCCCAGCCTGTAACCGACTCTCCAGTGTGTGCTTCTTTAGCTTACAAGTTATGTTGACACCTAGCTAATAGTATGGCCTGTCATCTGTTTTTGTGTCATAGAGGTCGCTTGCCTTGAAATGTGAAGGTTAGAGATACAGGACATTAATACTACAGTTGAAAATGAAAGTATACTATATCATTGCAAATCAAATACTACATGTAACTTCTTTCACTATATCACATACCACCGCTTTTCTTGCTGATTAAGGACGACAAAGTCACCTCACCTAGGGCTTTGAATCACACCAAATCAGACATAGATTATAATATATGTCAGGGCTTGGGGTCCCTACAACGGGCTTAACAGGATGGTGCGTGCATCAGCCCTGAAGTGCTCTTCGCTTATCGATGATGACCCATCATCCTTGCGGGATGATGTTATCGATAACCTGCATGAAGTAAGGATGTCGGCGAACCTTATTACCTCGCTGGGGTCCATGTCGCAAAAAAAAGTTCACTGATCGTAAAATTTATTATAAGAAGATGGAATTAGATGGATACTAGTAAATATATTTGTCACTTGTTTCCACTGTCATCAATAATATCCCTCTGGGACATACCTTAGAAGCACGCTCCCCCCTATACGTCCTCAATGATAGCAGTGTCCATCCGCACTTTCATAGAGAGGTGTTCCTCTTCACTGTTAGTACATGTCAACAATAGGTTTCATCTTCCCCCTCAATTTTATCGTTGGCAGATGTGAAGTCAATACTTATGTAGAGAGGTTTTTAAATCTAGATTTGTGTACCAGTAGGTTCCGACATGTTCTGCTGTGTGCACCAACCCTATTTAATGTATAGGATCGACTCACTTCCTCTGCAACATGTGATAGTATGGACATAGCGTGCCTTAAACGGATTATATGGCTGATCTTCTTGGACAGCTATGATCGCTGACACTCTTCTCCCAGTCATGATTTCTTGCATA
>NC_080420.1:85259783-85389783 GCF_029873635.1 Malania oleifera
TTGGTTATGTGATTTGCATTGAAAATAAAGAGACTATGATATATTTATACTGAAACATTTTATGTAGAAATGAAGATAATGGAGACCAGTTATGTTTATATACTGAATTATGATTATATGGGATTTGAAATATGGAAAATGCTAAAAAGTGGAATACATAATTATTTTATTGATAAATTGTGATATACCAATGAGTATTTTACTGGAAAATGATTATATATATATATATATATATATATATATATATATATATGGATAGAAATGTTTTTCTATGATAAATAAGGAAATAAGAAATATCGATACGCTTTATTGAGAAATGTTGAAATACATGAAATGAGATATATACTATCATGAGATGAAATGTACAAATATATTGTAATGTGAATCTTGCAATGCATATACTGAAATGTGAATATTACAGTGTAAATACTGCAATGTGAATACTAAATTGTGAATGTTGAAATGTGAATATGGAAATGTGGAAATGAGAATCTTGATGGACTGGATTATTTCTAAAAGCACGGTTCCATTGTTAGTGGGATGATAAGGGCAACCACACGGTCTCGTGGAGAGTGTGGCATGATAGTCGATTGAGCCAGTGAAAAGGGTAGTTTTGGCCCTAGGTCCAAACCAGGGATAGGAAGGCCAATCATACTATAGTCGAAATGATGGATTTCTTATTTTGATCTAACCGGGTAGGCCAACCGTAGTTTAGATCCAGCTTTCGGGCTGTACAACCTTGACTGTGGGGGGAAACATGGTGTGGTGAATATCCTCAGGGCAGCCAGGAGTTATAGACAACACATGGATGGGTTACAGTGGACACTTATGAGCTAGATTGTGAAATGAAAATGAAAAGTGAATGAGTGTGAGTTTAATTACATAAATAACTAGGGCAAAGTAAAACTCTCCACCTAAGGGCTCATTGAGTAAGGTGAGTGCCCTGATAAGTATCAGTTGTAGTCGCGCCCGAACAATTCGAGTAAGGTTACAAATGATATCAGAGTAGAGGGAAGCTACATGTATGGGCATGTAATCTCCCCTATCCTTGAGAACTTTTGCTAATAAATATGGGTTGCATGTGCATGAATTTGAGAAATGGAATAAAGCTTATAATAGATTATGTTTTATATCTATATGATTATGAATACAAATTTGTATATTTTCTCAAATCATATTATCACTGAAATGAGTATATTATGATATAACGAAACTCATACTGCCACAACCTATAAACAATTTATTCCGTCATACTGAGACGTGTCTCACCCAAATATCTAATATTTTCGGAAACTGTGACAGACTAGGTGATAAAGCTCCATGATAAAGGGGAGCTGGTACCTTGATAGACAGGGTGAGTGTTTTTTTTAGGGATATATGATTCTTAGTGTATATTGTGGGTTTTTTGGGATGTGAATGGTTGTATAGAACTCTAGGTATTTGTATTCTGGATGGTTTGTATATATTGATTTCCGTTGTTAGGAATGTGTGTATATGGTGAACTGATTACCCTATACCCCACTTCGGGTCGGGTTATGTTTTGATGGTATCAGAGTTTTTGATGTGGCCGATATTTGATTAATATTTATTAGTTATTGAAGAGGAAAAAAAATGGTATGAAAATCGGGGCATCATACATATATTGCAAAAATCTTCTTGAGAAAAATACACAAACTCTATTGAGCTTAAATCATATCTTGTGAGAGTGTGTTAAGATTTTCCTTGTACAACTTAGCTTGTGAGAAGCATTTATTTGTACACAAAACATTTTTCATCTCATTTGTATCCCTCTAATTTGGGTAGTGAACCGTACTAGGCGTGAGGTATCGCCTTGAGAGGAGGGCTCCATCCTACTGAAGAAGTGGTGTAAAAGGTGACTCCACCCTCTAAGGGGTATTATAAAGGGGGGCTCCACCCTATAGGGAGTGTTGTAAGTGGTTTGCTCTACCCTGTTAAGGGAGCGGTGTAGTGAAATCCTTAAGTGTGTTGGCTTAAGGCGAGGACGTAGGCAGGCACAGCCAAACCTCGTAAAAATCCTGTGTTTGCTTTCTCTCTCCCTATTCTCTTTATTTTCCAGTACTTGTATGTCTATATGTAATTTATTGTGATTATTGTTTATGTGTTAAATATTTGCATACTTATACATTTATGGGATTTGGGATTGATTGAAAAAGAAAACCTTAAGCTTGAGTGGTTGTGATTTTAAAATTAGGGCAAAAGTGACCTAGATTTTAAAATACTCAATTTACACCCTCCCCCCTTTTGGGATTACCCCATAAATCACATTTTATAAATATGTTAACGCAATCAAAGTGCATATTGTGGCTGATCATTTGGTGAGTCGTGCAGTGGATGATATAGGATCAACAAAGTTGAACCTAATAAGGACATTTTGGCTATGTATGATGAAAAGGTTAGATGGTAAAACCACATAGGAGAAAAAATTTATATTGTAGTTAAGTTAACTTTTCCCATGCACCAACGATGTAATTGAATATTAGGCTTGCACTGTGGGGATAAAGGTTTCACAAGAATAGGAATTTGGTGTCTTGAAGTGGATGGTGATTCAACATTAAATTATATGCCAAGCTGTTGGAGAATGGAAAACCAAGGATTGAAAGCTAATTCTGTATCAATAGTTTATGGAGAATATTGTACAATAGTTTAGGTTCATTTCTTTTAAGCATCTTCCACCAACAAAAAATAGATTTGCAGATGCATTGGAAACTTTGGCTTATATGACCAGAATCATAGATGAAGAAAAAATTCATCCTTTGAGTGTGGATGTGAATAGTGATCTAGCTTATTTTATGTTTATTGAAGAGGAGATAGAAGGAAAATATTAGAATTACAACATAAAATAGAATCTGATGGAATAGTAATATTATCCACGACATGCTTCTCATAATGATAATAGAATTAGTCATTTGGCAATGGGGACTTCCTAAGCGGGAAATATTTTATATATGGGAACTACTTTGTATAAGAAGAGAACCTCATATATGACACTATTGAGGTGTGTGGATGCTAGAGAAGCAACTTAGATTATGGAAGAAGCTCATAGAATGTCTTGTTCCACTCACCCACATGGACATATGTTAGCTAAAAGAATTATGCGTGCTAGATATTGGTCTACCATGGAAATTGATTATGTTGATTATGTGAGAAGATATTACAAATTTCAAATTTATGATGATAGGTTGAAAGCACCTCATGTGCCTTTACATTCTACAATAGGTCTTTTATTTTTTATGTGGGGAATGGATGTCAATGGTCCAATCCCATCTACAACATCAAATGGTGAGCTGAGAAAAATGAAAGAAAAAATATTTAAAAAAAAAAAAAGAGAAATGAAGAAAGAAATAAGAAAAAGTTAAGTTGAGAAAATAAAAGGGTGATTCAGTAGCTTCCATAGATAATTGATGTGGCTAATGGTTTTCTCTATATTTAAAAAAAAAAAAACAAAATTACCATTTTTTTTTCAAATGTTTACATGAAAATTAAAATTTTAGAATGAATGTCCCTGATGTTGATTTTGGGCATTTCTTCCATATGTTTTTAAGTTCACTTCCAAAGAGATTTTAAGACAAATTTGTGGTTCTCCCACCAAAAAACTAATTTTCACGTTAATTTAGAGAAAATGATATTTTTCAAAGTAATCACTTACGAAGTGGCTTGAGAGTAGAAAGATTTCATTTTCTAAAGGTAACATGTTTTGAGGTTCTACTTTTGTAAAGACTCTTCTAAAAAATCAATATTTTATTTAAATGTAAATTTTTCAATCAACATTTCAAGTGTTTTAAAAAATCATTAAAGTGTTTCCTAATCCAAAAATTGAAAATGTTTTGATGAATTTTAGATGACTTGATTCTTCTTTTGAGGATATTTAGGCAGTCTACTTTGTAAAGTTAGTCATAACAACCAAAAAAAAATCAAAAACTCTTCCCTCTAGCTTTTTTTTTTTTTTTTTTTTTTTTGTTTTCCTTGTAGTATTTTGTATAACTGTTTGAAATTTTGGACAAACATTAATGTAGTAGGATCTTCATGAGATTAAGTCTTCTATATGGTTCTTATGAAAGCCTTTTCAAAAAGGATTAGCGTGATACAACATTTTTTTTCTATAAAAAAAATAAAAAAATAAAAAACAAAAACAGAGGATTGTCCTTTGTGGGAAATCAACCACCCATTAAGGGATAGTTGACAATCATGCCCAAGAGTAAGGCAGGTCGATCAACCTATAGAGAGTGGTAGATCAACTCCTACGATCTCCCACTTTTTATGAACTCTAATATCATTTTATCATAGAAAAAAAAATTTTCTTAAAGGATACACACTCATACACAAAAGGTAAGAATGAGAGGCATTCATAGAATGAGTATTTTAGGGTGCTTATATTTTAATTCACTTTGAAAGGGAATTAAGGGAATACCTTCCCTATTCACAATTATACTCTGTTGGAATTGGTGTATTCCCAAGAAGGGGGTGAATTGGGTATTTAAAATTTTCTCCCTAGGTCACTTCAAATTCCAGCAGCAGTTTTACACAAACCTAGGGCCTTTCTATATAATCATAAACTTAATCAAATATTAAAAAAATCCAACACAAACATTCAAGTGTTAAGATTTAAATGTGAAAATTAAAAGCAAGCACAAGAAATGTTATCAAGGTTCATCCAACAATGCCTACGTCCCCGCCTCAAACTTTCAAGCAAGAGGATTCCACTAAGACTCACTTAACGGGTGGAGCTATACCTAATACAATCAGGTCAAATTTACATGGTTGATATCACGCCTCAAACTCGAAAATGGGCCCCAGGGTGTGATTTAGTAACCTAACCTGTCTTTGTATCATACAACATCCATGATACTATACAATATAAGGGTCCGACCCCCATAGGGTTCACGTATACGTAGCGAAAGCTTTAACCTAATGCATTAATAAAACCATACCAGAGTCTATAAAAAGTAGGATCTAGTTCCCTAAAATACAATACATACCCAGGTGTCTACATAACCCAAAACGAAAACCCGGTAAAGGACCGGTACTTACACAAAACCCCTACACAACTAACCAACCACCACGCTCCTAAACCGCTAGAACGCTAGTGTCGGCTACTCGAAGGACCTGAAAAATATTTGTATGATAGCGGTGAGACACCTCTCAGTAAGGGAGAAACAGGTTATATCAGTGTGTGGATACATGAGTGTTATTTCAACAGAAAATATACATACATTTCACAATACTAATACTTTCATAAATACAATTCCAGTATACATACGATACTGAAATGAGGAATAGCTTCCCAAGAGGGGGGGTGAATTGGATTCTTTTTCTATTTTAGTGAGTTTTAGATTTTTGCTTTTAATAACCCAGAAAACAAGATATATATGAACGATAACCACACTTAAGAATTCTAAAATTTAAATTTACAAGTCAATCAATGAACTCATGATAATTCAATCACTTAATCAAAATATAAAAGCTTTTGTTGATTTCCCTGTATATTCTTGGTGTATACTTTACTTGATTAAGATTTTCGCAAATTAACCAACGTACTCCCTTTTTGGGTTTCCATAAATGATTAATCAAAACGTAGTTTCTAAATATCAAGTACCTTTGCTTCTTTCTCAATTTAAAACCTGCAACCTGCACCTATAAATCATATAACAATAGCAAGTAAAAATTGTAGAGTAAAGCAGAGAGAAAGAGACAAGAGTTTTTACAAGGTTCGGCTTCAACACAGCCTACATCCTCGCCTTTGGCAAATCACCAAAGGATTTCACTATATCAGTTCTTTTACCGTAGTGGAACAACACCTACTTACAACACACTCCTTCTGTTAGGCTAGAGCCCGCCTCTCCAAACAATAACCCCTTGTTTGGTCCAACGATTTGAATCGTTTAAAAATGATGATAAAGAAATTTGTGTACAAAAGAGAACTCTCACAACAGAGTAAATTAGTATAATGATCAGCTCACTTATACTCCAAGGTAATTCAAATATAAGAAATTTAAAGCTCAATGCCTAGTATGAATTACCAAATGATTTTTCAAAGAAAATGAAAGATTCTGGTTTTTGAAAGCTTTGCTTCAAAGTATGAATCAATATTAGATCAGAAATTTAAACTCAAGAAAGTTTTAGATCCTTTGAGAATTTTGAAAACTTGAAGATCGGTTGATCTAGAAACCTTTGAAAACTTTGCTTGATCTAAAAACCTTTGAAGGTTGCTTGCTCTAAAACTTTGAAGGTTGCTTGGATATGAAAACTTTGAAGGTTGCTGGATCTGAAAACTTTGAAAGTAGTTTGATTTCAAAAACCTTTGAATATTGCTTCAATAATAATAATCAATTTTCTTGTTAACAAACCTTTGAAGATTTTGACTATTTATAGATGTTTTTAGAAGCCAACCATTACTCCCAAAGATTCTTAAAATTTATTTCCAAATATTTTGAAATAAATATGTTCAAAAACGTGATTTAAAAAATCTTCCCGTTCAGAGAATTAATGCCAACGTATGAGTGGCAGTCGCCTACTACAATTTGGCAGTCGCCTGTCACAAGGCAACTCTCAACACAGAATGCAGGCAGTCGCCTACCAGAACCAAGGCAGTCACCTAGCTTGTTCACACAGGCGCCTGGATGGTTAGGCAGTCGCTTGTGTAGCTACTAACTTTTTGAAAAATCATTTTCTTAATGTGACAGTCGCCTGCCTCATCATGGTAGTTGCTTGGCCCTTCATAAAAAATCTTCTCTTCTTAAGCCCTTTTTATTTAAAAAAATATTCTTTACAAAAAAAATATTTTTGATTTTCTATGAGTTTCAAACCATTTTATATTTGAGTTTAACCTTGAAGTACTTACAATTAGAATATCCTTAATATAACTCTTTTAGTCTTCAAACTTGTTCTTCCATCAGCTTTGTGATTGTAATCTTTCCTTTGAGCTTTTCACAGTATACCTTTATTCTTCATGCTCTTTATTGTCGATAAGCTTTACTTTGTATTCTTCAAGAATTCTTTGTAATTCATAATCTTCCTTTTGCACTTGAGCTTTACTGTTTTCCTGGAAAAACTTTTGCTTGAAGCATATTAAACATATCATTTGATTTGTTATCATCAAAATAAGAATTGTAAGACTTATTGGGCCAACAGATACAAAGTAATACAATCTGGTGTCATTAGACCCTTCAGCCTAAGTCGAACTGTCTGGTGGTATTTCACACCCTTCGACAAAAGCTAGTGCCCCTAGTAACCTGGCATAGCATAGGCCCCCCACATCGTTGGACCGGTGAAGATATGGCGTTCTCACACCCTTCAGTAAAAATCAGCCGATCTAGTGGTATTACGCACTCTTCGGCAAAAGTCGAACATCAAAACCTACGGTCTTATTTTGACTCGGTTCAATATCTCAGCCTACGACGTTTTAATCCAGCCCACTTTGATATATCCCCATCAGTATTATCCCAACTCGGCATTTTCACAAAACCTCGAACATTTTGGAACTCACATTCCCATACATCATTTCAAATACGTATAGCCTATGGTAGTTAATCGACATGCTTTTCCACGAAATACTTCACTCAAATTCATTATCTCATTCAACACTTATTTGGGTAAACACACAATCACATATCAGGTATTCTAGAAATACAATTTAAAACAATCAAAGGTATGGTCATCTCTATATCACAATTTATACTAATATAAAGTTTTCCAACAGAAATGAAGATGATACCCAAAACCCCCAATTTTTCCCAAAACTGTAAACTAAAAATCTCATAATTTCACCTGATAGATTTTTCCAAATAAGTAACCAAAACATCCATACGTAAATTACAATTTTATCGATTCAGATTACAAAAACAACTAATATAAAAAGAAACCCCTTACCTTTCCTCGAAAACCAAAACACAAACTAAATCGGTCCAAAACAACATCATGGGACCCCCAAAACCTAAAAATCAAAGAACAATACTTCAATATATTCACAACTACTACAAATTTACCGAACTAGAAATGAAATCGGACTCTTACCTTGATTTTGGATCAAAACCCAAAAATTTTTGAAATGAAATTCCGATCCGCTATAAAGGTAGAGATTCCCCTCCTAGTCCACATGGTAACGTCGGATCATTGATTCGGGTAACAGATGGCCCAAAACGCTAGAGAGAGAGAGAGAGAGAAAGAGTCCCCTTCGAATTCTAGAGAGAGAGAGAGAGAGAGAGAGAGAGAATCTTAGTTTACTTAGCAATGAAGAAATGAATAGATATTTATAACCCCTTTTACCCGGCCAGACTTGTCGACGAGATGACGTCCTTGTCAATGAGCATAAAAAGGGACTTCATCAAAGACAGAGTTGCCTCATTGACGAGCCTGAGATTTCTGAATTCCCAAAATCACTCAGCATCCACTCATTGATGAACCTCTGAATTTCGTCGCCAAGTTGTCAAAGGGACTTCGTCGACGAGAGAAGGAGCCTCATCGACGAGCCCTGCTAATTTTCCCTTTTTTTAATTTCCTTCCCTTTTTTAATTTATTTAGTTCAAATTTCTCGGGTCGGGTTCTTACAACCTCCCCTCCTTACAAAAATTTCATCCTCAAAATTTGTAATCTCTCACTAGATAACTCATCCACATACCAAAACGTATACCCCATTCTAGAAAGAGCCAGCGGCCACTCACATAGCAGCCTCATCCCAAATATATAACATATCCTCACTTATGGTGGAGGAATACCATCGTTACATACACAGTTTCTCGGGAGTTCACAATATGACAAAACCCTCCTAAAGACTAGCAACACATTAATACTCTAAACAGATACATCAAATACTTACTTAAACCGTACCTATAACCATTATCCTCAGAATAAACGTTGATATTTCTGGTGTATTTTCGTCTCCAATTCCCAAGAAGCCTCCTCAACTGCGTGATTACACCATAATACTTTCACTAATGGTATCTCCTTAGTACGCAGCTTCTGAACTTTCTGGTCCAGATTCTGAATAGGTATCTTTTCATACACCAAAGCATCCCCAATCTTTAAGGATTCGTAACCAATCATATGTGATGGATCTGGAACGTACCTTCTCAACATGGATACGTGGAATACATCGTGGATTTGAGAGAGTGTTGGAGGTAGTGCAATCCTGTAGGCTATTAGACCCACTCATTCAAGTACCTCAAATGGTCCAATATACCTTGGGCTCAACTTGCCCTTCTTCCCAAATCTCATCACTCCTTTCATCGGAGCGATTCTCAGGAATATCTTACCCCCTACCTAGAATTCCAACTTACGATGGCAAACATCCGTGTAACTCTTCTGCCGACTCTGAACTAATTTAATTTTATCCCTGATCAACCTAACCTTCTCAAAAGCCTGATGTATGAGTTTGGGACCCAATATCTACCGTCCACCGATCTCGTCCTAGTACAGAGGAGACCGAAACCTCTAACCATTCAATGCCTCGAACGGTGCCATACCAATACTAGCTTGAAAGCTATTGTTATAGGCAAATTTCACTAACGGTAGAAATTGAATCCAACTACTGCCGAAATCTAACACGCAAGCTCGTAACATATCCTATAAGATCTGTATCATCCTCTCTGACTGTCCATCAATTTGGGGGTGGAACACTGTATGAAAGTAAGCTTTCTCCCCAGTGCTCACTGTAAGCTCTTCCAGAATCGAGAAGTGAATCTCGAATCTTAATCTGAAGCAATGGACACCGATACCTCATGCATTCTGACTTTCTCCTACACATATAGTTCTGCTAGCCTACTCAAGGAGTAACTAACCTTCATCAGTACAAAGTGAGCAGATTTAGTCAACCTGTCCACAATCACCCAGATTGCATTCTACCCATGAACTGCTAGTGGCAACCTGGTGACAAAGTCCATGGAGATGTGCTCCTGTTTCCACTCCAGAATGCTCAGTGGTTGTAATGGCCCTATCGGGCTCTGATGTTCAGCCTTTACCTACTGACACGTTAGACATTGCTCCACAAATTAAGCAATCTCCCTTTTCATGCCACTCGACCATAGTGATTCGTGCAAATCCTGATACATCTTCGTGCTACTCGGATGTACATAATACAAGGAACGATGCGCCTCCTCCAGGATCGTCCTCCTGATCCCCTTGTCATTTGGAATGCACAGTCTATTTCCAAACCTTAATACACCTCCCTCGAAGATGTTAAAATCTGTAGCCAACCCCTGTTGCATCTTCTCCACAACCTCGGCAAACTTTTCATCATTAGCTTGCGCAACTTTAATCCTCTCTAGTAATGTTAGCTGGATCACCAAGCTAGTAATGAAAACCTAATGATTTCCATCCACCAATTCCATGCCAAGGCTTTCCAAATCTGATCTAATATGATATTGAGCTATCACTGTCGATACTGTTGCATGCTCTGACTTCTGACTCAACGCATCAACTACCACGTTAGCTTTCCGTAGATGATAGCTAATGGTGCAATCATAGTCCTTGATTTGTTCTAGCCACCTTCTCTGCCTTGTGTTCAACTCCTTCCGCGTGAAAAAGTATTTGAGGCTTTTGTAGTCCACGAAGATCTCACACTGTTCACCATATAAGTAGTGTCTTCAAATCTTCAATGCATATACTATTGCCGCCAACTCCAGATCATGCGTGGGGTAATTATTCTCGTACTCTTTGAGTTGTTAAGAAGCATAAGCAATTACTTTACCCTATTGCATCAGCAAACATCCCAAACCCCTCAGTGATGTGTCATTGTAAATCACGAAACCACCCTTCCCAGATGGAATGGTTAAAACTAAAGCAATGACCAGTCAGTGTTTTAACTCCTGGAATCTTTGCTCGCACTCGTCGGTCCAATCAAATCTCACGCGCCCTTCTTTGTCAAACATGTCAAAGGGTCAGATAAACTAAAGAATCCCTCAATGTACTTTCGGTAGTACCCAACCAGTCCTAGGAAACTCCAAACTTCCTGCACGCTATTTGGTTTCACCTGGTCGACCATTGCTTCTATCTTACTTGGATTAACTGAGATACCACCTCTTGACACAACGTGGCCAAGAAATGTGACTTGCTTAAGCCAGAACTCACATTTCTTCAACTTGGCATACAACTTCTTTTCCCATAGTACCTGAAGTACCAACCTTAAATGGTTTTCATGCTTTTCCACACTCTTAGAATATACTAGCATATTGTTGATGAATACCACTACAAATTGATCCAAGTACTAATGGAAAACCCTGTTCATTAGGTCCATAAAACTACCAGAGCATTATTCAACCCAAATGGAATGACCAGAAACTCGTAGTGACCATATCTGGTTCAAAAAACAGTATTCACAACATCCTCAGTCCTAACTTTCACTTGATGATACCCTAACTGTAAATCGATCTTCGAAAAGACCTGCATTCCCTAGATATGGTCAAACAAATCATCTATACGAGGCAACAGGTATCAGTTCTTCACTGTTACCTTGTTGATCTCACGCTAATCAATACACATTCTCATTAACCTGTCCCTCTTCTTCACGAATAATATTAGAGCTCCTTAGGGCGAAACACTAGGTCTGATAAAACCCTTATCCAATAGTTCCTGCAACTACTCCTTCAGCTCTTTAAGTTCAACTAGAGCCATCTAGTATGGAGCTTTATAAATTGGTGTCTTGCCTGATAACAATTCAATAGAGAACTCCACCTCACGATCAGGAGGTAAACCGGGTAAGACTTCTAGGAATACATCCAAAAATTTATTAACCACTCGGATATATTCAAGTTTCAGATCATCCTGAGGTGGTTCTTTCACACAAGCTAGGTACCCCTAAACACCATCCAAGAGTAACCTTCTTGCCTGCATAGCTGACAGAATCTGTGGCGTTGAACGCACACACGATCCTACAAACTCATATTCCTGCTCCCTAAGAGGTCTAAACACCTCCACTTTCCTACGACAGTCAATCACTGCAAAACTAGAAGATAACCAATTCATCCCCAGTATAACATCAAACCTGTACATGTCGTATACTACCAGATTCACCGGTAGTGACTTCCCTGAATTACCACTAGGTAGTTCTCTAAGATCTTCCTACAGATCAACACACTCCCAGACGGTGTAGCTACAGACAACCCGTCATCCATCACTTGGGTTTCAGCCCCACACATTTTCACAAAATTCACAGATATAAAGGAGTAGGTTGCTCCTGAATCAAATAAAACAACAGCTCTATTTAAAGAAGTAACATGGTACCTGTCACCACGTTGCCAGCGTGTTTCCCTTCCACTAGAGTAAGCGAGTAGACTCTCACCTGAGTTGTGTTTCCCCGAGACACCTGGTTCTGTCCCCGGTTCTGATTCAGTGTAGCTGTACCAATCATCAATGTAGGATAGTTTCAAAATACATAGCTCAGTTCGCACAGTGGTAATAGTTACCCATGAATGGCTGGAACTCCCCATCATGCCACTTATTGCACTTGGCACAACACATGCTAGATGGATCCCCCTGTGGACCCTGTCGTTCCGTATTCTAGAGATTTCCTAAACCATAGTTCCTATTCTTCCATTGTCCCTATCTAGAACCAGTCTAAGAACCAGAAGATACCGGCCTTTTCTTCTAATCTTGTGCCACCTCATCCTTCCAGAGACTAGCCTCAACTACGACGATTTTTACCACTAGAATAGGAAACTCCCGAATCTGCAGCATTCCCATTAGCCTACAGATGCCCTTCCTCAAACCCTTCTTTAACCTTTGAGCCTTTTCATACTCATTCGAGATCATACATGGCGCAAAGCGAGACGACTTGATGTATCTAGTTGCGTAACTCTGCACTGTCAGGGTCCCCTGAGCCAGACTCGAGAACTTGTCTACCTTTGCATCGTGGACAGAAGCTAGGAAGTATCTCCTGAAGAACACCTCCTTAAAGCGACTCCACGTCATCCTTGATGAATCAGTTCTCTGCTCCTCAAGCAGACTCAGCCACCCATCATGTCTTAGCTTCTCCTATTAGCTGAAACATAGTCTAGAGAACTTTTTGCTCATCAATGCAATGCAAAACTTTTAGTATCTTCTCTGTCTTTTGCACCCAGTTCCCCACTACAATCGGGTTGGACCCTCTAGTAAATGTCAGAGGATGCATGCGGGTGAACTTCTTAATGGTGCAACTCGCAGCCATAGGTGGACGCTCCCATCCCCTAACACTTCTCCCCAATCTCTCATATAATATTCTTGGTCAAACCCTAAGACACAAAAGGTGACCCTTCACTCGCAATCCCCTCTGAACTACTATCCCAGTCACTATCATTAGGCTCCATACTGAAAATAGTATAGGAATAGATTAGCATTCCTATATCATAGCACAGTTAACACAATCATTGCAGAATAATTATGTTAAACTTTAGACTCTCAGGCCTAGGTCTAACCTGCTGCACAAACACGAAACCAACAATGGTTGGCCGTGATTTTACTGAAATTGTTATTCCAAGAAAAACATAGAACACCACTAATGAATCCTTATCTAGCTACAAGACAACCATCGACCTACTCTACCCATTCCCTACATTCTATACTCTGGTATCTTCACAAAATCATGCCTAACCAAGTCTACAAGACCTAAAAACTTGGTTAGCTCTAATACCAAGCTGTCATGCCCCGAACCCGAAAATGGGCCCCAAGGTGTGATTTAGTAACCTAACATGTCTCTGTATCATACAACATCCATGATACTACACAATATAAGGGTCCGACCCCGTAGGGTTCACGTATACCCTATCCATCATCACATACACAGCAAAAAATTCAACCTAATGCATTTATAAAACCATACCAGAGTCTATACAAAACTGGATCTAGTTCCTCAAAATACAATACATACATCGGGTGTCTACATAACCCAAAATGACAACCCGGCAAAGGAGCAGTACTTACACAAGTACCCCTACACAGCTAACCAACCACCACACTCCTAAACTACTAGGATGCTAGTGTCGGCTACTCAAAGGACCTAAAAAATATTTGTATGATAGGGGTAAGACACCTCTACGTAAGGGAGAAATAGGTTGTATTAGTGTGTGGATACATGAGTGTTATTTCAACAGTTAACATACATACATTTCACAATACCAGTATTTTTACAAATACAATTCTAGTATACATATGATACAAAGCAATACAATCTGGTGTTGTTACACCCTTCGACCTAATCCGGACTATCTGGTGGTATTTCACACCCTTTGGCAAAAGCCGGATTGTCTGGTGGCATTTCACACCCTTCGGCAAAATTTGGTGCCCCCAGTAACCTGGCATAGCATAAGCCCCCACAGCATTGAACCGGTGCAGATTTGGTGTTCTCATACCCTTCGGTAAAAATCAATCGATCTAGTGACATTGCGCACTCTTCGGAAAAAGCCAGACATCAAAGCCTACGGTCTTATTCCGACTCGGTTCAATATCTCAGCCTACGACATTTTAATCTAGCCCGCTTTGATATATCCCCATCAATATTATCCTGACTCTGCATTTTCACAAAACTTGGAATATTTTGGAACTCATGTTCCTATACATCATTTCAAATACATACAATGATACGGTAGTTAATCGGCACGCTTTTCCACAAAATACATCATTCAAATTCATTATCTCATTCCACACTTATTTGGGTAAACACATAATCACATATAAGGTATTCCAAAAATACAATTTAAAACAATCAAAGGTATGATCATCTCTATATCACAATTTATACCAATATAAAGTTTTCCAACAGAAACAGAGATGATACTCGAAACCCTTAAATTTTCTCAAAAACTGTAAAACAAAAATTTCGTAATTTCACCCGATAGATTTTTCAAAATTAGTAACCAAAACATCCATAGAATCGTAAACTATAGTTTTACCAATTTAGATTATAAAAACAACTGAGATAAACAAAATCCCCTTACCTTTCCCCGAAAACAAAAACACGGACTAAATCGGTCCAAAACAACGTCACGAGACCCCCAAAACTTACAAATCGAAGAAAAATACTTCAATATATTGACAACTACTACAGATTTACCGAAATAGAAAAGAAATCAGACTCTTACCTTGATTTTGGATCAAAACCTGAAAATCCTCAAAACAAAATTCGATTTGCTGTAAATGTAGAGATTCCCCTCCTAATCCACGTGGTAACATCGAATCATTAATTCGGGTAACAAACAACCTGAAACACTAGAGAGAGAGAGAGAGTCCCCTTCGAATTCTAAGGAGCGAGAGAGAGAATCTTAGTTTACTTAGCAATGAAGAAATAAATAGATATTTATAATCCCATTGAACCGGCCAGCCTTGTCGATGAGACGGGCATCCTTGTCAATGAGCATAAGAAGGGAGTTCATCAATGATGGAGTTGCCTTGTCAACGAGCCTGATATTTTAGAATTCCCAAAATCTCTCGGCATCTGATTACGTGCTTAAACTGCATAACTAGGCGTTTTAATTCATGCATTAGGGCTTATATTTTTAATTAAATGCCTAATTACTCCCAATATTTTAACAAGGTGTCCTATTCATAATATCTGGGTTTTATTGATCAATTTATGAATTTTTGGTATTTTTTTTATCGTAAGAATTATCGGGAGCTAAAATCAACATCAGTTTGTAATTCGCACATAACTTTTCCATCCAAATTCAAATCGAGACAATTCGAAATTTTGGGAAAAGATGAGAAGATTATCTACAACTTTTATGTTTTGAGCTTCAAGAGAAATAAGATCTAGGAAGGTCAAAATTGGCCTTGTTTGCAGAGAGAAAAATGAGGAAAATATATATAATGATGTGACCTTGCCATGCAGCCGGGTCAAGTGTTTTTATACCAGCTTCTCTTGCGGGTAGGTCTCTCTTCCCCTCCCTTTATATCTCCTCTTTTCTCACAAAGTTCTAGCGCACCCCTTCTTCCCTTCTCTCCCTCTCTCTTCTCAGCCTCCCTTTCCTTTCTGCTCTCTCGCTTTCTCCCTCTTCTCTCCTGCACCCTTGCTCTCTCTCTCTCTCTCTCTCTCTCTCTCTCAGCTCTCTCCCTTAGTCATCTTCTCCCCGTCTTTCTCCTTCCTATTTTTTTTCTTTCAGCCACCCCGATCCAAGCTGCTACTACTTCCAAATTTCTTTCCTACAACACTCAACTCTCCTCTCTCAACTCTCTCCCTCTCTTACTCTCCCTCCTTCCCTCCCTCAGCTCTCTCTCCCTCAACTGTTGTAGCCTCAGCCACAACCTTGGCCAACCACCCACTACAACTATTGTTGTCAAGAAACTCCAGACCAACTCTTCTCCATCTCTACTTAGTCTTCAGCACATGTTCAGAGCCACCACTACTAACTGCTGCTTCTGCCTCCGCTGCTGCTGCATCACCTTGCTGTCGGAGTCTGCTGCTGCCAACAACAGCCACATAACACCCGAGGAGTTCCCCTGCTCTACATTCTCCTCTCGAAGACCTCTAGCTCTCCCTCTTCTCCCAGCTGCACCAGCCACACTTGTGAACTCCAATAACACCACCCCGAGGAGACCCACGGCCACAGACACCAACAACATCCTGAGAAGCTCCATAACTCACTCACTCTCTCTCTCTCTCTCCCCTCTCCCTCTCTCTCTCTCTCTCTCTCTCTCTCTCTCTCTCTCTTTTTTTCATCTTTTTATTTTTTTATTATTGTTAATTAATTAGTTGATTATTGTTAAAGTTTTATTGAAATTTATTGAAAATTTTAAATTTTGAATATTATTTAAGGTGTTTTATTATTATTGTAGGTTATTTATTTATTCATTGTCTCAAGTAATTTTAGCGGTAGATTTAATTCGAGTAATTTGATTAATTAAGTTAAGTCCGGGTTGGTTCTAAAAAAAGGGGAATAAAATACAAAAAAAAAAAATTTATTTTTATTTTTAGAAATTAAATTAGTTGTTCTTTTTAAAATTTAATTTTTATTGAAGCTAGATTTAGTTTAGGGTTAGTCTTATTAAAGTTCGTATTTTTATCGTGTCTAGTTATTGTTTAAGTCATTAAAGATTTAATTTTTGTTCGAGTTCTTGGTTGCTTTTAATTTTGAATCTTGATTCAGGTTCTTAATTTTGTTAAAGATTCGATTTTTATTGTTCGCATTTGTGTTTGTGTGAGTTCCATTATTGCATGTTTTAATTACGTGTTAAAGTTACCGTCTTTAGTTTTTATTCAGAAATTTAATGCATGTTTCGATGTTTGCCTGATTAGACTTAGCTTTTCCATTCTTGTTATTTAATTCAGTTTCTGCTAGGATTAGGGTTTAATTTATGTGTTCGCTTAATTTGTCAAAGGAAATCTTAAACAATATTGAAAATCCCGAATCTAAACTGAGTTCAGTAACTTTTTAATTTCGACTGGAAAAACATAAAATTTGAGATTAAACCACATTTCCTGAGGAGACGATCTAGCCTGTAGGCTGAATATTACATGACGTAACTCCTATACTTGGGATAACTTCCGATCTACTCATTTTTCAAGTGAGTCAAGTTTTTGGCGTTGTTGCTAGGGAATGTCGGTCTTAGTCTTAAATTAGCATTTTTCCTGTCATTTTAATTAGTCTCATGAAAAAGAAAAATGAAACAAAAAGAAAACAAAAGAACGAAAAAATTTGAGTTTTGAAAAAAAATAAAATAAAAATGGCTGCACCTGCACTACACACACTTATGGACTTTTTGCAGCTTCAATACACCACTGCACCATCTTCCACTATTTTACCTAATGAAGAACTTGATTTCATGATATAGTGTGGGAGGACGTCATTGCTTCCTCAGTTCTATGAGACAGAATCTGAGTGCCCTTATCGGCACCTGTCAGAGTTGGAGTTAACTTGCAATATTTTTTTCTCTCGTGCTAGATTTGATGAATCTACTAGACTGTGTTTATTTCTTGCCTCTTTGAAGGATAGGGAGAATATGTGGATTAATTCCTTGAAACCTCACTTTATCACTAATTGGGCTGATATGGAGCGTGAATTTCTGCATATGTTTTGTCCCTCACAGAGAAATCAATTTTTGTAGGAACAAATTATTCAGTTTATACAGAAGGGTGACGAGACTTTTTGGGCTTGTTGGGAGAGATTCAAGGATCTGCTAAGTACTTGTCCACATCACAGGTTTGAATCATGGAGGTTAGTTAATTGTTTTTATACTACCCTTACCTCTGATTGCAAGCACTTTGTCCAGACCATGTGCAATGGAGAACTCTTCAGCGAGGAACCGAATCAGGCACTATCATTCTTTGTTTACCTAACTGAAAGTGTCCCATAGTGGAATACACAATACAATCAGGCACCCATGACAGTACAACGCATCAGCACAATTAGTGGTGGAGATACATATGAACCAACATATTACCCAAACACCCTTCCGTCTCAGTATCAGCCACAACAGTTCCCTTAGAGCAGTGCACCGTTAAGATTTCCTAATGATAGCATGACGCAGATGGCGAATATACTCCAGTAGTTCATGCATATTCAAGTCAATCAGTATACTCAGGACTTAAATGAATTGCGGGACACCGCTAATGCGATAAGCACGCAGTTGGATATTCTAAAAAAATAGGAATTTTCTGTGGAAACTCAACCTAGTCCTCAAGAATACCAGCAGCAGCAACAACAGACACATAATGTTTCTCTTGAGACAGAGGAAGCTACCATTGCTTCGAGAAGCGAAAAATAAGTTTCTCAACCTAAGATGCTCATCGCCAAACAACCAGTTGTCTCAGCACCTGAGGTTACAACTGAGACAAATGAAGTCAAAGAAAAACCAAAGGAAACGGGCTTATAAGTGAAGCAGTTAGTTAATGAGGAGGCTGATACTAATAAGGAGTACCAACCTGTGGTACCTTACCCTTAGAGATTGACAACCGTGGAACCATCATTCTCATCTGGATTAAATGTCAAGGAGCCCAATGTTGAAGCAAATCCTTGTAGTGGTAAGATGATTGGTACACTTGATAAAGAGGGTGAGCAGAATGGTGAATATTTAACTTCCAAGAAACCAAGTAAAACTTTTAATGCTAATGCTTCTAAAGAACTAAAGGTAACTATTCCAACAACTTTTCCTCAAACACTAGTTCGTAAAAAAGTAAACTTCCTGGAAAATATGCTGAATAAAGACCCTTTCTTGTTAAAACAAGAAAGTTAATCTACACGCGTATTGTCTCGTATTTTGAAGAGTATTAATTCATTTGAGACTGACTTTCGTGCAGGTATGAAGACTAATTCATTGTGGTGGCTTAAATTTGGAGACCCGCTAGTTCAATTCATAGACCTGCACCCACCAGACGAAATTCTTCTAGAGCCTCCACCAGACAACTATGATGTTTTTCTTTCCCTTCTTTTCCTTTTGTTTTACCTTATTTTATTTTTAGTTAATTTTCAGGTACATTTTCTTGTAGTTCTATTTTTATTTTCTGTTACTTTGCCGCCCAGTTACACCCTACTTCTTCTGTGCACAATTTTTCTATTTCCCCTATGCTTTCACATTGAGGACGATGTTCCACTTTAGTTGGGGTGGGGGGGGGGGTGTGAGCATTTGCATGTGACACTTTGCACGTATATTTGCTGGGTTTTATATATTAATTTGAAAAAAAAAAAACAAAACAAAATTTCAAAACAAGAAAGAAAGAAATAGCATTGTGGATAAATGATTATGCCATGATGAACATTGACTTATACCCTTCACATACTTGCATATAACCTAAGAATTATACACTTGATTCATTTATGTGTAGTTTCGCTTTATATGACTTTGTGACTCTATAAAGAATTGATTGGTAGTACACTTGTGTTAATCTAGTTATATAATTTCTTGTATTTACACGACATCTCATGAGGCTGAATAAACACATTGACGTGATTCATTACACTTAGGGTTCCTTGCGAGCATTGAGAGAACACCCGTGGTGACTATGACACCTTGTGAGATATCATTGAGCTATTTATTATCCTTTTGAGTGTTAACATCAAATCATAATTCATGAAACTCAGTTCTCTTTTCTTCTGGACGATTCCTTGTACACTAGTCTTTATTTTTGACTTGCTAGCCAAGAGGTGACATCTAGTGGGCTGAGCCACCCTTAGAAACCTAGTTAGTTGTCATCGCCGTTTTAGTCACCACTCCGAAACCATCACTTAGCCTTTTCTAATAAGCATTAGTGATGGATTGAACCCGTTAATAAAGGTCTTCTTTTTTGTAGTGATCTCTCTCTCTCTCTCTCTCTCTCTCTCTCTCTCTCTCTCTCTCTCTCTCTCTATACAGGGTTTTTTCTATAGATTGTTAGTAGGAGAATTCTAAAAAACTAAAAATACTAAAATCTCCAAACCCACTCACAGATCCACATTTAAAAAAAAAAAACAAGAGCGACGAACACCCAAGACAAAAGGAGTCCTCAAACCCCCAAATCATGGTGTCAGCATAGCTCCTTCCTTACCTTTTGATAGAAAAGCGTACAAGAGTCCATGCTCAGATCCACTACCGTCGCCAGCACCATAACCATAAACACCGCTGCTGTAATGACCTCAAAATTACAACCATTTTTTTATATATCTATATATCCTGTAACAAAATAACATTACTCTGATACCCATAATGATATCCACTATCACGTCTTGGACCTCAAATGGTACGGAGAATACCTGTTCACAAAACATGCCACCTATGCAACAGAAAGCATAAAAATACATTAACCTTATTTACAATACCAAAGTTTCAGTAATTCAAAAAATATAAATATACCTCTCCCAAAACCAAACACAATGCCCTAGGTGCATACCAAAAAATACAACCCCAACTCAATAACTTACCCTGTAGCTAGGGTAATATAAAAGTCCCCTCTATCCTAGAGCATGCTCCACACGCCGACGTGGATAACCTGAAATGTTTGGAATTTTGAGGTGAGACACCTCTCATTAAGACATAATAAATTACAACCAGTGTGTGGAAAATGAGTTTTACTTGAATAACATAATTATTAAACCATCTATAACCATGATAGCTTTCAATGTAAAACATACCATAACTCACACCTATGCCTTTTAAAATAAGGTTTTTATTTGAACGTACTTTTAACTGTAGTAGATAGTTCCTGTTCTTCTGTTAAAATATATGCATTTATCTACATAACTGTGAAAGCTTCCCTGGATGGATAACTGTATGCATGAATTAACCCCGCACGCTCGAGTTATATGGCCAGTGGGTGGGACTTAACTCTGGCTGGCCTACCAGGCTAAGTTCAACTATACCTCTGAGAAAAATTGGCCCCCTCAACCTGGTCATGCCAGGAAGCTCCTTGTCTATCCTCTGGGCACAATTGACTATTCCAAACTTTATTTGAGATGTGTGGTTGCACTATCATATGTTGTGTTAGCTATGATACCGTGCTCTGTGATCTGCTCTGGTCCATCGAGGTTCTGATACTATATAATATTATATCTATATAATACTATTTTACCATGATTCTGTATAAACTGTAATACCATGATTTTGTATAAACTATGATACCATGATTCTGTACAAACTGTATACCATGATTCTATATAAACTTTAATACCATATCTCTGTAATAACAGTATATCATGGTTCTGTAAAAGCTGTATATAATTATATATTAAATCTCTGATATTTCCCATGCCACACAATTTATATGAAACTCTTATACTATAATTTTTATAGGAAAAACTGTATTTTCATGCTATATAAAATAATACATATCATTTGTAAAACTCTTTTGTAACTCAAATTTCTAAATTTTCACAAGCATATAATAGATGTAAAGTTCAAATCTCATAAACACATGTTATACTTTAATTGATAAAATTCTTGAAAATTAACTAGCATAACTTATTCCCCTTACCTGATAATCGAGAAGCTTGCTGGAAATACTCTACTCATGCTCGCGATGTTTGGAACTCAAAAACCCTATATTCCACAAATCCCAATTTATCAGTTCACCCTAGAATTATGTTTATATTCACATTGCTAGACCTATACACCCATTAAACTAATTAAAACATCAATCATCCTCATAAACAACTTCCTCACCTTAGTTTGGGATGGTGCCTAGGATCCTCTGAACATAACTCTACTTCTGTCAAAATGATAAGGATCGCCACTAGGCCTTGGATACGAAGTCGAATCGTCGATTGGGTGAGTCTAGAGTGAGAAAATGAAGAGAGAGGAAGAGGGTTTTCGCAACTGTAGGAGAGAGAGTGAGAGTTTTGAATTTTTACAAGAAAAAATGACTTGCTGCCCTTTTATAGTATTCCATCTCTGGCAAAAACCGTCAACGATTTTCATAGGCTACAAAAAAAAAAAAAAAAAAAAAAACAGTTTTGTCTTTAACCAACCCAATTTTCACTATTACCCCTTTTACCTGGCTGCGGTAAAACTATATAAACGTTGACTATTTTCTTAACACTCCAGAAAACCATCGCCGATTTTCTCCTCACTAGACCATTTTTCACTTTTTTCTTATTTATTTTTAATATTTTATTTTTCGGGTCTCTACATTCTCCCCTCCTTATAAAATTGAGTTCTCAAAATTTGCTATCTACTACATTTCCATCCTTGAAGAAAACATTGCAATTTTATTAATTACCCTCACTTATGGTAAAGGAATACCATGGTTACAAGAAAGAGTTCCAAGAGATTTCAATCATTTAAAGAAAAAGAAAACTCTCCCAAAACCATTTATAACCTAAAGCCAAAAATACAAGCTATCTTACCTTATACTATTCAAGTCAACAATACATATACTGTTATTTATTCTACTCTTAATATCTTATCTCTGACCTCCACCGAATAGATGTGGATATTGCTGGTGCATCTGTTCCTCTAATTCCCATGAACCCTCTTCGACTACATGGTTATGCCAAAATACTTTTTTCAGTGGAATTCTCTTTGTGCTCAGTTCTTGTTCCTTTCGATCTAAAATATGCATCGACACTTCTTCATAAGATAAGGCATCACTAAGTTCCAATGCCTCATAACTAATCACATGGGAGGGATCCATGACATATTTCCCCAACATCGATATGTGGAACACATAATGAATTCTAGATAGAACTAGTGGTAAAGCTAACCTATAGGCAACCGGACCCACTCTTTCAAGTATCTCGAATGGTCCAATGTACCTAGGGCTTAGCTTACCCTTCCTCTTGAACCTCATCACCCCTTTCATCAGTGCAATTTTTAAAAATACATAATCTTTTGCACAAAATTCCAACTCTTACCGGTGAGTATCTGTATAACTTTTATGCCGACTCTAAGCTGTTTGGATTCTATCTCTGATGAGTTTGATTTTCTATGAAATTTGTTGAACCAACTTCGGCACCAAAATCTGTCTCTCACCAGTTTTATCCCAATATAACAGGGATTGGCATCTCCTGCCATATAACGCCTCATATGGTGTCATTTCAATGGTAGCCTGGTAACTATTATTATAAGAAAAATTGACTAGTGGTATGTATTAGATCCACCTACCACCAAAATCTAATACACAAACTCGTAACATATCCTTCAGTATTTGAATCGTCCTCTTCGTCTGTCCATTGGTCCGAGGATGAAAGATTGTACTGAATGTCAACTTTGTACCCATGGCTCTTTGCAAACTTTTCCAAAACTGTGATGTGAACTGTGGGTCTCGATCAGAGATGATGGACATTGGCACTCCATGTAGTCTTATTATCTCTTGTATATATATCTCTGGCAACCTACTCATGGAGTAACCAACTCTGATAGGAATAAAGTAGGTAGTCTTTGTTAATCGGTTAACAACTACCTAGATAGCATTCTAACCATGAAGTGCTGGTGGCAATTCTGTAACAAAATCCATAGAAACATGTTCACACTTCCACTTAGGAATGTGGAGCGACTGTAATTGTCCCTCCGGTCTCTGATGCTCAGATTTTACTAGCTGGTATGTCAAACACTGCTCTACGTAGTCAGTTATCTCTTTCATCATATTGCTCTACCAAAAAGATTCACAAAGATCTCTGTACATTTTAGTGCTTCCTGGGTGCACTATATACAAGGATCGGTGTGCCTCCTCTAAGATGATTCTTTTAATTTCAACATCTACAGGTATGCACAGTTTGGTACCAAACCTCAAAGCACCATCATCTGAAATAGTAAAATTAGTTCCTTCTCCACTCTGTACTTTATCTTTGATCTTTACTAATTATGTATCATCTTGCATCTGAGCTATCTTAATTTTCTTCAGCAAAGTTAGCTGAAGTACCAGGCTAGCAATAAATTTCTAGTGATCTCCTTCTACCAACTCTATCCCAAGCCTTTTTGAATCTATTTCGATCTGATGTTGCATCATCACTACTGACGTAAAGGCATTCCCTAATTTCTAACTCAAGGCATTAGCTACCACATTTGTTTTCCCTGGGTGGTAACTGAGTGGTAACTGATGGTACATTCATAATATTTAATTAACTCCAATCATATCCTTTACCCCATATTCAACTTTTAAAACAAAGGTGTAGGCCCAAGAAGGGGGGTGAATTGGGTTTAAAAATTTTATTTTAAATCTTTTTGGGAATTCTTAACTTGTTGTTGATTTTTCAAACTTTTAGCAAAAGCTTATTTCTTTATTCAATCCACAACCACACAATCATTCAATCATCCAAATAATTAATCAATCAACCAAACCAATCAACCACAATTTGAAAGCAAACAACTAAACCAAGATTAAAATATATAGCACTTTGGTAATGTAAGAACTTAAGATGGTTGTTTGTTTATATAAGCCCTATGGATATAAATTTGAATCAAGCCCTGCATATATGAAATTTGTCTCTCAATTTGATATCCAATACAACATCCAATCACTTTTTCCAAATACTTATACCTTAAATGAACTTTAAGTTAAAGAGTATTGGGGTGTTGAATCAATCAACGTATCAACTAACGTACTCCCTTTCGGTTTTCGCAATCCCAAAAATAAATTAATCTTAAGTTTATTTAATATCTAATCCATGTAGTGTATATGATTTAGATATTTAAAACATCCACGCACTTTTATATGTGCTGAAAATAAAGAGAGTATGAGAAAGAGAGAGTGAGATAGGGATTTTTATGAGGTTCGGTTTATACCCAGCCTATTTCCTTGCCTTTGGAAAACCACCAAAGGATTCACTAAAACTAGTTCCTTTGCCGGGCAGAACAACACTGTTTACACACTCCTTCAGTAGGTTAGAGCCTGCCTCTCCAAGTGATATCCCCTCACTCGGTCACTCCTTCAATTAGGCTAGAGCCCACCTCTCCAAATGATATACCCTCGTTCGATCCAATGATTCAACACTCGAACCATCAATCAATCTACTAAAGATATTTGAAACAATATGTACAAGAATTGCTCCTAAAAGAGCTGATTATTATAGTTCAAAACTATATACTTCAATGTAATTCAAAATATGAAATTCAGATTGAAGCTCTATAAGTATTTCACCATATTGATTCTTTCAATTGATGAAATAATTAGAATTTGTAACACAATATTGGTAAGTAAGAATCAGAAAAAATGCAGTAAGTGTCATGCAAGTTGAGAGCAAGAGAGAGCCTTGAGAATTTGAGAGCAATTAAGAGAGATTTGAATGCTGAATTTAATTCTTGGTAATTAAATCAATTTAACTTGAGTTTTTTTTATAGAGGTAGAAAAGTATCTAACTTGTTCCCCAAGTTTACTTGGAGTAAGGTCCAAAATTTAAATGAGTTTGGGCCTCAAGTAATTGAATTTTTCAAAATATGTCCATTATGCATTTTAAATTTTGCCGCATGGCAGTTGACTGTAAGGTCTTTATCAGTCGCCTGTCAATGTATTACTCATATAAAATACATAGGCAATAGGGTGGCAATCACCGGCCAACATGGGGTCAAGCATCTATCACTGAATAACTGAGTTTTTAAATATGAGGAGAAGGGTGACAGTTGCCTGTCAAAACTTAGTCAGTCGTATCAAATTACACTGGTAGTTGCCTGTCAAGTCCTAGATAGTTGACTGTCATGTTTCTCTCTATATATTTAAAACTCTTAATATGGCAGTAGACAGACCATGTGCAGCCAGTCGCCTACCAAGCAATTTTTTCTTGTTTTAAAATATTTTGTTCTCACTCTTTTTTGCTTATTCAATCTTGGAATATCAATTTGTTTTTCTTTGAAAAATATGTTCCAAGACTTAAAACTAAGGTCTCTAAGTCTCGTTTGCCTAATGAGCTTCAAAATGAAAATTCATACTTGAAGTACTTACAAAGCTTGTCCTAAAGACTCATTTGACTTTTCTTTACTTTGAGTTCTCTTTTATTGCTGAGCTTCAATGATCCTGAATTTGATGTGAGCTTTCAAAATTTATCTCTCTTGATCTTTCAATATTGCTTTAGATTTTGAGCTTCATTGATCTTTGAGCTTTCCAAGTTGATCACTTGAACTTTCATTCTTGAAGCTTTTTCTTTAATATCAATGCTCTCATGATCTTCAAATTTTAGTCCATGCCTTAAGCTTGATATAATCATCCTTCTTTGAAGTACAAGCTTTCATGAATTCTTTAACCTTGCATTCTTCATTGAGTCCTGAAAAGACATCACTAAACAAAGCATGTTAAGTTCTACTTGTTTGTTTTCTATGTGAAGAAATATTTCAAGCTCCTATAATCTATAAAGATCTCACATTTCCCACCAAACAGATAATGCCTCCAGATCTTTAAGGGGTACACCACTGCAGCCAACTCTAAATCACACATCAAATAATTCTTTTCATATTCCTTGAGTTGCCGAGAAGCATATGCCACAACCTTTCCTTGTTTCAACAATACACACCTAAGTCCTCTCAGAGACACGTAACTATAAATCATATAATCTCCATCCCCTGATGGAAAGGTCAAAGTTGGGGCAGTGACAAGTCATTTCTTCAACTCTTAAAAACTCTGCTCATATTCATCGGTCCACTCGAATTTCACACTTTTCCTCGTGAGCCATGTCAGAGGACCAGATAACCTAGAAAATCCCTTTACAAACTACCGGTAGTATCCTGCAAAACCTAAGAAACTTTAGATGTCCTAAACATTCCTCAATCTCATCCAATTCACCACTACTTCTATCTTGATCGGATCTACTGACATACCATCCCCAGAGATCACATGTCCAAGGAACGTAACTTCCCTCAGCCAGAATTCACATTTCTTAAACTTAGTATACAACTTCTTTTCTCTCAACACTTGTAGCACCATCCTCAGATGATCTTTGTGCTTCTCAAAACTCTTTGAGTAGACCAGAATATCATCAATAAAAACAACAACAAACTGGTCCAAATATTGGTGGAATATTGTATTTATTAGGTCCATAAACACTGCTAGTGCATCGATCAATCTAAAGGGCATAACCAAAAACTTGTAGTGGCCATACCTAGTTTGGAAAGCTATCTTCGAAACCTCCTTTACTTTAATTTTTACCCGATGGTATCTCGACCGAAGATTAATCTTAGAGTATACCTGGGTTCCCTGGAGCTGATCAAATAAGTCATCAATACGTGTAAGAACTCGAACCATAATATATGAATCAATTATGTAAAAGAGGGGTAAATTGGTAAATTGAGCAGGATTCGTCGATGAAGTCCCTTTTGTTCTCGTTGACGAAATTCAGAGCCTTGTCGATGAGGGGAAGCCGAGAGATTTCGGGAAATCGGGGATCTCAGGCTCGTCGACGAGGCCACCCTTTCATCGACGAAGGCAATGGCAGACTCATCGATGAGGACGCCAATTCGTCGATGAGGGCGGCCGAGGCAAGAGCTATAAATATCAATTTCCATTACTTCAAAGCTAAGTAAACTTAAAATATCCTCTCCCTCTCTCTCTAGAACTTGAAGAACTCTCTCTCTAGTTTTATTTGTTGTTCGTCGCTTGATTCATAAATCCAATGTTACTGCGAGGATTGGGGAAGGATTCTCTACGTTTTTAGTGGATCGAAATCTCGTTTTGAGTGTTTTTGAGTTTCAGGCTAAAATCGAGGTAAGGTTCAATTTTCGTTTCTGATTCAGAATATGTGTAGTAGTACGAATTGTAAGCATGTATTGTACTGTGGATTGTAGGTTTTGGAGTCTCGGTTCATAGTTTTGAGGACCGTAGAGTTCGTAGTTGGAATTCGGGTTAAGGTAAGGGGATTTAGTTTATATCAATTTATTGTTGAAATTAGGATCGGTAAGCTTGTAGGCTACGATCGTTTGTATGTTTTGGTAATTTATTTGGGGAAATCTATCAGGTAAAAACATGGGATTTTTGGGTTACAATTTTGGGGAAAATTTAGGGATTTTGTGTATCATCTCTTCTTTGTTTGGAAAACCGTTTGTTTTGTTTAAACTGTATTATTGAGATGACTGCTATCCTTATTTGCATAAACTATATACTTGAAATGGAAAATGATATGATTTGCTGTAAACCAAATAAGTGTGGTATATATGGTTGTATGTAATTATTTGAGGTATGTTGTAAAATAGCTATGTGGCGGCTTATTACCGTACGCTGATATGTATAAAAGTATGAGCTCCAAAATGATTCCAGGTTTTGTGAAATCGGCTAGTGGCGGCTAATTACCGTACGCTGAAACAGCTATGTGGCGGCTAATTACCGTATGTTGCGCCATGTACCGGTGTGAAAACCATGGGTGAGAGTGTCCAACTCTATATCCAAGGGTGTGAAATATCACTATGTATCCCGACTGGTCACCAAGGGGTGTGAGCTATACGGTATTGGAAATGTAATCACTGTGAAGTTTGGGTTTCTTGGAGTAGTTGCGTGTTGGCAATGTAATCGCTATGGAACTTTGGATTCATGGAGTAGTTGCGTACTATTATGAGCTACATCGTATTGGCAATGTAATCGCTTGAAGCTTTGGGTTTCATAGCGTAGTTGCGTATTAGTGTGACGACACTGACCATATGTTTTGGGTATCGTATGTACTGGAATGCATTTGTGAAAATACTGAAACTATATGGAATTGTATAGAACTGTATGGAAATGTTTTCGAACTGTATTGTATTGTATAGTGTTATGTTTTGCGTAAAATAGAACTAGTATGCCGCACACTAATACAACCTGCTTTCTTCCTTACTGAGAGGTGTCTCACCCCGAATGTACGTACAATGTTTTCAGGTCCATTAGGTAGCCGTATTTAGCATCCTAGCGATCGGAAGTGGGGGTGTCGTTAGCTACCGTTAGTGCCTGCTTAGGTACGAGTTTTGTGACTGGGTTGTCGTGATGGGTTTTGTTGACACTCAAAGTATGTACGGTATTTATGGGATTGTATACCTTAGTATTGTATGGGTTCATGTATCCTAGTTTTGTACAGACTCTGGTATGGTATGTTATATAGATAGATGAAACATTTTCTACTACGTAACTGATGAGTATGAATGTATATGTGTATATATGTAGGGCATCCGTGTACCCCATGGGGTCAGACTCTCTTATTGTATTGTATCATGTATGTTTTAATTGATATAGAGACAGGTTATGTTACTATATTCACACCTGGGACCCATCTGCTGGTTCGAGGTGTGACAGCTTGGTATCAGAGCTAACTAGGTTGTTAGGTCTTGTAGACTTGGTTAGGCTTAGTTGTGAGTACATACCAGAGTATAGGATGTTGGACATGGGTAGAGTTGGTCGAGGGTTGATCGGGATTTGTCAAAAGTATTCCGTGTTTTTCCTGGGATGACGATTCCAATAAAAGTAGGGCAGATCATTAATGACTTTCGTGTCGGTGTGATAGGACAGACCTAGACCTGGTAGGGAGTAGTTAACACGACTAGTGATAGATCATTGTGTTAACTTTATGTGTTGTAGGGATACTGATAGATTCCTATTATGTTGCATAATGGAGCCCAAGGATAATAACTTGGAGAGTGGCTCTGAGGAGACGACAAGCAATGAGTTTCTTTCCGTGTCTCGTGGTTTGGTGAGACAGGTGATCCAAGAGATTGGGTGAAGTGTTAGGGGACGCGAAAGCTCTTCTACTGATATAGGGTGTACCATCGAGAGGTTCACACGCATGCACCCTTCGACATTTATGGGAGGACTTGATCCGATAGTGGTAGAGGATTGGGTTGAGAAGACCGCGAGGATTTAGGAAGTCCTCCACTGCACTGAGAAGCAGAAGGTCTTGTACACTACCTTCCAACTGACTAGAGAGGTAGGGCGATGGTGGACGGTGGTGAGTCTGCTTGAGAGGCAGAGTGCTAGTCCATCTAGTATGACGTGGGGCTACTTTAAAGAGGTATTTTCCGAGAGATATTTTTTGGTCTCCACTCGGGATACGAAGGCCGATGAGTTCTCAGACCTGACGTAGGGAACTCTGATGGTGCAGAGGTATGCTACCAGGTTTATCAAATTGTCTCGATTTATGCCGTACTTGGTTCCGAATGAGCACGATAAGGCTCAGAAGTTTGAAAGGGGTCTGAGGAAGGACATCTGCCGTCTTGTGGGGATGCTGCAGATCCATGAATTCTCCGTTCTAGTGGATAAAGCCACCATAGTTGAGACCGACCTTTGGGGAGATGAGGTAGTACAGGATCATAGGAAGAGGCCAGTATTTTTTGGTCCTCAGAGTGGTCGTCGGCAGAGACAATAGAAAAAGAAGAAGAGCTTCAGTTTCGGTTATCGGCAGAACATCGAACGACAGAGTTATCAGGGGGATCCGTCCCTCGCACCATGCGCCAAGTGCAGTAAAAGGCAGGATGGGGAATGTCTACCATTCTGGGGAAACTACTACAATTGTGGCAAGCCAGGCCACATGTCACGGAGTTGTCAGGCACCGAGGAGAGATACGCCTGCACAGAGCTAGAATCATGGGAGTAATCAGATGCCTCAGGGAAACTACCAGGCAACCACGGCTTCGGCGAGGGTATATTCACTAACTCCAGTAGATGTGGAACACGCTGGGAGCTTGGTGACAGGTACCGTGTTATGCTTTCGAATAGAGATGTTGTTTTATTTGATTCGGGGGCAACCCATTTGTTCATATCTGCTAGTTTTGTGAAGTTGTGTGGGGCTGAAACCTGTGTGATGAATGAGATGTTGTCTGTGACTACGCTGATTGGGAGTGTAACGATTTGTAGTAAGATGTTAGGGAATTGCCCAGTGGAAATCCAGGGGAGACTACTACCAGCAAACCTTGTAGTATACCACACGTATGGTTTTGATGTCATATTGGGGATGGATTGGCTATTCTCTAGTTTTGTAGTAATTGATTGTCGTAGGAAGGTAGTAGTGTTCAAACCTCCTGGGGAGCAAGAGTACGAGTTCGTAGGATCGTGTGTTTTCGATGCCACAGGTTCTATCAGTAGTACATACGAGGAGGCTACTATTGGATGGATGTTAAGGGTACCTAGCTTGCGTGAAGGAGCCGCCGCGGGATGAGTTGAGACTCGAGAATATTCGGGTGGTCAACGAATTTCCAAATGTGTTTCTTGATGATTTACCCGATACCTCCGAATCGTGAGGTGGAGTTTGCGTAGAGTTGCTTCTTGGTAAGGCACCGATCTCTAAAGCTCCGTATCGGATGGCTTCAACAGAATTACGAGAGTTAAAGGAGCAGTTGCAGGAACTACTGGACTAGGATTTTATTCGACTGAGTGTTTCACTCTAGGGAGCCCTAGTTTTGTTTTTGAAGAAGAAGGACGGGTCGATGTGCATATGCATTGATTACCATGATACTAACAAGGTGACGGTGAAGAACCGTTATCCGTTTCCTCGTATAGATGATCTCTTTGACCAACTGCAGGGAACGCAGGTATTTTCGAAGATCAACCTACAGTCAGGGTATCATCAGGTGAGGGTTAGATATGAGGATGTAGCAAAGAGAGCTTTCTAAACCAGATACGGCCACTATGAGTTCTTGGTTATGCCGTTTGGGTTGACCAATGCACTGGCAGTGTTCATGGATCTGATGAATAGGGTGTTTCATGAATACTTGGATCAGTTTGTAGTGGTGTTCATCGATGACATTCTGGTATACTCGAAGAGTCTAGAAGCGCATGAAAACCATTTGAGGTTGGTGTTACAGATTCTATGAGAAAGGAAGTTGTATGCTAAGATGAAGAAGTGTGAGTTTTGGTTGAATTAGGTCGCGTTCTTAGGCCATGTGGTGTCTAAGGGTGGTATCTCAGTTGATCCTAGCAAGGTTGAAGCGGTAGTCGACTGGGTGAGACCGAAGCGTGTGCAAGAGGTTCGAAGTTTTCTAGGACTGGCGGGTTACTATTGTCGGTTCGTAGAGGGTTTCTCTACATTGTCTGGACCTCTGACTCGATTGACCAGGAAGGGAGTTCAGTTTGAGTAAACCAATGATTGTGAGTAGTGTTTTTAGGAATTGAAGCACTGGCTGGTTACTGCTCTAGTTTTGACCATTCCTTCGGGGGATGGTGGGTTTGTGATTTATAGCGATGCGTCTCTGAAAGGTCTGGGATGTGTGCTTATGCAGCAAGGTAAGGTAGTAGTGTATGCTTCTTGGCAATTGAAAGAGTATGAGAATAATTATCCTATGCATGATCTGTAATTGGCTGCTGTAGTTTATGCCCTAATGATCTGGCGACACTACCTGCACAGTGTTCAATGTGAGATTTTCACTGACTACAAAAGCTTCAGGTACTTTTTCACGTAAAAGGAACTGAATATGAGGCAGAGGCGGTGGCTATAATTAATCAAGGAATGTGATTGCATGATCAGTTATCACCCATGGAAGGCTAATGTGGTAGCAGATACGTTGATTTAGAAGTCAGGACATGAAGCAGTATCTGCAGTTGTAGCTTAGCATCATGTCAGATGGGATCTGGAATCCTTGGTATGGAGTTAGTGTCTGGTGATTATTAGGCTTTCATTGCTAGCTTGGTGATCCAGCCAACCTTGTTTGAGCGTATTAAAGTTGCGCAGGCTAGTGTTACGGAGTTAGCTGAGATTGTGGGAAAAGTGCAGCAGGGTTTGGCTGCGGATTTTAACATCTATGATAGAGGTGCGTTGAGGTTTAGGACTAGGCTGTGTGTTCCAAATGATGATGAGAGCAGAAGGATGATTCTAGAGGAAGCGCATCGTTCTTTGTATACGGTACATCCGGGTAGTACATAGATATACTGAAATTTGCCCGAGTCCTTCTAGTGGAGTGGTATGAAGAGGGATATTGCCCAGTTCGTGGAACAATGTCTGATGTGTCAGCAGGTGAAAGCTGAACATTAGAGGTCGATAGGGCCATTGTAGCCTTTGCCTATTTCGGTGTAGAAATGGGAACATATTTCCATGGATTTTGTGACCGGATTGCCGCCAGCACTTCACAGGCAGAATGCTATTTGGGTGATCGTGGATAGATTGAAGAAATCTGCTCATTTTGTACGGATGAAGGTTAGCTACCCTTTGGGTAGGCTAGCAGATCTGTATGTACATGAGATAGTGAGAATGCACGGAGTACTGGTGTCCATTGTTTTAGATCGGGATCCGAGGTTTACTTCTCGGTTTTGGAAAAGCTAGTAGGAAGCACTGGGGACGAAGCTTACTTTCAGTACAACGTTCCATCCCCAGACTGATGGAAAGTCAGAGAGAACGATACAAACCTTGGAGGATATGTTACAGGCTTGTGTTTTAGACTTCGGTGGTAGTTGGATCCAATTTCTGGCACTAGTGGAGTTTGCCTATAACAATAGCTTCCAAGCTAGCATAGGGATGGCACCATTCGAGGATTTGTATGGTCAGAGATGTCGATCTTCTTTGTATTGGGATGAGGTCAGTGAACGTCAGGTTTTAGGACCTGAACTTGTACAGAAGGAGTCTGAAAAGGTGGGTTTGATCCGGGAGAGGATTAGATCGGCTCAGAGTTGGCAGAAGAGTTATGCAGATGTTTGCCGTCGTGAATTGGAGTTCGAGGTGGGGGGGGTAAGGTATTCCTTAGAATCGCTCCGATGAAGGGAGTGATGAGATTTAAGAGCCGGCAAGTTGAGCCCGAGGTACATTGGACCATTCGAGGTTTTTTAGCAAGTGGGTTCGGTAGCTTACAGAGTTGTACTACCCCCAGCACTCTCAAGGGTTCACGATGTATTTCACACATCCATGTTGAGAAGGTACGTGTTGGATCCATCGCATGTTATCAGTTATAATGAGTTGGAAATTGAGGATACTTTAGCGTATGAGGAAATACTTGTTAAAGTTCTGGATCGTAAATTTCAGAAGCTCATACCAAAGAAATACCATTAGTGAAGGTATTTTGGTGAAACCACGAGGTTGAGGAAGCTTTTTGGGAACTGGAAACGAAAATACGCCGAAAATATCAATAGTTGTTCTGAGTAGCAAAGTGGTTTGAGTATGTATGTATGTATGCAATACTCTGTTATCATATTAGTACTGTGTGGTTAGTCTCTGAGAGAGTCTTGTAGTATTGTGAGCTCCCGAGACCATGTGTGTATGTAACTACGGTATTCCTCCGCCATAAGTGAGGGAATATATGTATCTAGGTATCATAACGGGGTTGCGTATAAATGGCCGCCATTTTCTCTAGAGTATGTATGTATGTGTCATATCGGGGCTACATATAAATGGTTGCCGTTTTCTCTAGAGTATGTATGTATGTATAGTATTGGAGCTGCGTAAAAATGGCCACCATTTTCTCTAGAGTATGTGTTGACCTTATTACTCACACCTAGTTTTGATTATGACAAATACTCTTGGTGCTAATATTTGTATTGAGAAGTGCATGCAGGTTCACCTTATGCGCGCCCTTTGGATTGAAAGACATATCATGATGGAGCACGATGTTCATGCTAAAGAGTGAAGATGTTTGTGTTATATTTGTATTTATGTGTTTATCTCTTCATTCTGGGATGTAATTTATTATGAACTGTGCGCGTGTATGACTTGTAATAATTTGCATCACGCATGGTAGGTAAGTATGCTCAAAACGACCATAGTTAGACTTTAGGTACCTATACAGACCTTAGGGGTCGACCGACACCAGATTTCTCCGAAAGGATAGAAAGTCCTTAGGTCTCTAAAAAAATGCACAAAAGTCCCCATTATCATCTTCATATTAGGAAATTATAACCGGCTAAAACATGGACTTAAATTGAAAAAATTGAGAGGGTTTGGCCGACCGAACCAAGGCCATGTAAAGCACCTCGGGTGACCGATGAAGGTCAACATGTTCACTTTGCTTCGGCAACCGAACCTCTTTTGAACGTATCTCCCTCGGGCACCAGAGTGCTCCTCAGAGCACTTTCCAACTACTCAGGCGTCCCTTTGCTTATGTTCAAATAGAGGCTCGGGCAACCAAACTACCTGGTTCAGTTAACCGAACTTAGCTTCGGGCACCCAAACCTCAGATATTTGGCTATTAACTTTGATTCAGCCAACCGGACCTCAATTCGGGCACCCAAACCTCTTAAAATTGACTTTTTGGCTATTTGTTCAGGCACTTGAACCTCAAGCTGGGCACCCGAACCTTGCGGGTTAAAAATTTTTTTACTGATTTTTAAATGGGGTAAATTGGGTTAATTTTCTTAATGGTCTTTTAGACAATTCTAATTATACCCATTGTGTCCCCAATGGTAAAAAAATCCTCCTTGCCTATATGTACCAGTTCATTTATCTTAATTAGAGAGGATTAGCAAATTTGATTAGGGCAAAATTCTTTCAACATCCTAAACCCTATATTAGCCAAATATTCTTTCACGCACTCACATATTTCTCCTTCGTGATTTCTCTAAGCATTGTGAGTATTTCGAGGCTATTGTGCTTAACCTACTTAGCTAGAACTCTCACTTGGGTTATTTGTTTGATTGATTTTATTTGAGAGTTTAGCATTAAAGTTCTTCCACAGATTTCATTTGATAAATCTTGTATGGGAAGACTTTGAGGTTTTTGGTTGCATTATTGTTGCAAGTTACCTAAACCTAGATTTTGTGTGCAAAAATCCTTTACAAAAGTTAGTCTTTTAAACAACTCCATTGTGCTTTAAACATTGAAATATCCTATTGAGTTTGTTTGATTTATCTTGCTTAGCATATTTGAAACCCTGATCTAGTTTTGTGATATTCAAATAGTGTGTTTCAAATCTTGCTTAGATATACACTCTAGATTTTGACCGAAAATGTATACTTGATTGAGTGTTTAGCACACATTAGAGCACTGAGCATATTTACATATCATTCGTGCTTGCATTATTGACAGAGCTATATTGGTGCACACATCTGCTTGTGTTGAAGTGCATTTCCGTGTACAAACAATTTCATACACATTGGTTGCATTCCAGGCACGGGCCTGAAAAGGGAGACAAGCCCTTTGGAATAGTCCCAGATTGGCTTAGACCTGGTTAGGAAAGCTAGGTGCGCCATCCTGTTAAGGCGTGTTAGTTGAGGTTAGCCCCTTGAATTGACCTGGTTGTATAGGTGCCGCTCCACCCGTTTAAGAGAGCATTTTCGTGGTAATCCTTGCGCTGGTGTGGACAAGGCGGGGACGTAGGCACAATTGGCCAAACCTCGATAACATATCGTACGTGTTCTTTACATTTCCGTAATTTACATTTACTACACGTGTATGTGTGTTTGATGATTGCATAGACTAACCCTAGGCTAAATTACATTGTTGTTAAAATCAGTAGACCTAGGCAACCAATTTTTAAATACCCAATTCACCCCCACTCTTAGGGTTGCACCATAACTATCAATTGGAATCAGAGCCTCGTTACTTAGACTTAGAAGTTATTTAGTAAAAGATCATGATGGCTCGTGTTAGTGCATCCCCTTCCTGTGAGGGAAGATTAGTCACATTCCCACCTGTATTCTGTGGTATTGATTATACTGTATGAAAATTTAGAATGACTGTGTATTTAAAAGCTCTAAACACTGGAAATTTTGGAAAGTCATTGATCAGGGTGATTGTGTGCTTATGAAGTCTATTGTGTGTACTGATGTTCCTAAATATGAGTTTGAAATGAATGATCATGACAGGGACTTAGTATAGGTAAACTTTGATGCCATGAATATCTTACTACATACTTTAGATTCTAATGTTTTATGCAAGGTTATGGCTTGTAGTAGTGCTAAGCAGATTTGGGACGAACTTGAGTGGAAATATGGTGCATCCATGCAAAAGGGGGTAATCTCTCCATGCGACTCAGGCTCCACTAATCTTAAGGAAGGTAACCAGTGTTATGTAGCTTTAACCAATAATGAGGTTACTTCAGTTCCATCTGTCTTAGTATATGAATATGAGCATGATTCTTGTGCTGATTTGAATACTGCATCTGATACTGAATCATATGATAGCACTGATAGTGAAAGCATGCCTACTTATGAGGAATTACAAATTGAATATCTTAGGACTCATAAGTTACTTGTTAAATGTAACAAGAAATATTCTGCTTTGGAAAACAAGTATGAAGCATGCATGAAAGAATGTGACTCTAAAGTTCTTACTGAAAGAGAAAATATTTTGAAAATTAATAGCCTAGAAAGCAAGAATGAATCATTAGAAAATGAGTTAACTATTTTGAAATCTAAAATTTCTAATAATGATAGTAAAGATTATTTGATTGCAGATCTTGACAGTAAAGCAAACAGTATGTCTAAAGAACTCTTGAAACTTCAAAATGTTTGCAAAAATTTGGAAAACTCAAAAATTCAAGATCTAGAGAAGAAAATAGAAGACCAATCCAGGATCATCTACACGTTCACTAGAGGCAAGGAAAACTTTGATAAACTGCTAGGTGCACAAAAGATGACCTTAGATAAAGAAGTTATATGTTATAATGGGATTGAAAATAAGAAAAGAAAGAACCTATACATGGGGTACTTTATAAAAGAATCGAAACACTATACCTGTACCTCCTCTAGTCCATACACTTACACCACATGTATCTTATGTAAAAAGAAGGGGCACACAAAATTTGATTGCCCGTTTAAAAGAAAAGGTGTGAAACCTATACAAGTATGGAAAGCCAAAGAATCACCAACTCCTAACCCATCAAAGAAAAAAGGAAGAAAAATGGTATGGGTGATTAAGAAAGAAAAGGAAGGTCTTGCTCAAACAGGAATTACATGATCACATAGCTCTTCCTTAGTAGATAGGATTAGCTGTAGGGTGCAACGTTCTCTAAAAGGTTAGGTAGTGGCTTGGGGCTCACTGATATGAAATCTTGTATATTCTCCATTCACAAGCATGCCTAGCATCTTGGACAATTAAGCCAATATGTAAAATGAAGCACCAAATCAATCTGACCTAAATGAATATTCATGTTGGTTTAAATATATATCATTGGCTGTTTAAATAAAATTCCTCTCCAAAATGGACATGGCATGAGTGCCTTGCGTTTAAACTTCAAATTGCTTAACCCCTTGCTTAAAAATGAACATCATTCGTTAAGCATACTCAATCCATTATTAAGTCTGAGGTTTGGAATTAGAGTCATAAATCTTGTTCCAATCTTACCTTGAAGCCATTCCATTGCCCTAACCCCTACAGATAATCCATAGGGTCTCCTGCTTCAAGAAACAGATAAAATAAGATCAAATAGACCTAAGTCGGGCGACTAAACCATTAATTACATTTGTACTTCGGTAGACCGAACCAGAAGGTTGACCAAGCCGTTGACCACATTTCGGGCGACTGAATCTTCATGTTCAAATATGCTTGAGCTTCCGAACCATCTTCGGGTCCCTGAAAATATATTCGAGCTACCGAACTGAGACCTTCAGGCGACCGATTGGCTTAGTTCAAAATCTATTATGGCAGTTGACCCTCGAAAATACAAAATTGGCACTTGAAATTCAGCCGACCGAACATTTCTTCGGGCTGCCGAACAGACACAGAGACCCCTCGTAATTAAGGTTGTTCGGGAGACCGAACCAAGGCACAGGCGCCCGAACTGCGCTGATATATATGGTTCTCTACAAAAAAATGGCTCATTTTCTTCCATTTCCTTGAGAGCCTTCCTAGTTTTTCTTTCTTACATCCTTCCCTAGCCCTCTATCATATTCATTCCCATGGCTAGAGAAGAGAGACGTGTTGCCGCTAGTGTTCCATTGGATCAATGGTTTCCCACACCCGATCAGTGAATAAAATATAAAAGGGTGTTCCGTCTGAAGGATCCCATTCTGGGAAAGATTCTTGATATCGAGTTCATGCAAACTCACTTCAAGAATGTCCTTAACATGTTTCGATATCAAGGATGGTACGAGTTCATAGCCTTTCAGCCTAGGGGGATGTACCTACTACTCGTTCAGCTCTTCTATGCCAACCTTGGCCAGGATGGCCAGGGCTACTACACCAGGGTGCTGGAGACAGACATCCACTTCGATGATGCATACCTGGCGGAGACGTTTGATATCCAGCGTGGCGACTTCATCTGCCCCTATTCTTCCTTCACTTGGATAGCTGAGTAGGACTTCACTGTAAGTACCTTCGTTAACTTGGTAATGGCACGTCCTATAGCTGATTTGACCCATACCCCTAGCTACAGATCCTTGAATTTAGAGGCAAAGGTGGTACACCACCTGATCTCCTATAACATTTTGCCTAAGTCAAGATCGAGGGATCATGTGTCCTACTTGGACTGCTTTGTCATGTGGTGCCTCTTCACCAGGAAGAAGCTAGACCTGCCTAGATTGATCCTACGGTGGATGTTTGTCAAATCGTGGGAAAGAGGATCATTCTACCCTACTTTGGGATTTTATCTAGGATATTTGTTAGGGAGAGACTAAATAGGTCACCACTTGCCACCATAAAAAAAGTACGACCATCCGATGTCTTCAACTCCACCACCTTAAAGTTGATGGGATACAAGTTGACTGGCAATATGTGGTTGCCTACTACACATGAGAGAGAGCGGGGAGCTCAGGAGGTCCCACAAGAGCTGCCCCATGTACCATCTTCAGCCAAGATCATGGCAGTCATCACTGATCTCTCCGCCTCGTTTCACGAGTTCCGAGTCTCCATGACTGAGTAGGCATCTTCTTCTCAGGCAAGACCTGACTCCTTTTACAGCGAGTTCACTGATTTCTGGTCCGAGGTGCGGGCTAACTTCCACATCCTTGCTGAGCGACTGCGTGAGATGAATGATAAGGATATCGGTGAGGACGACCAGGTGGAGCTGAGTGGGGAGGAGGGAGATGATGATCATGACAACAAAGAGACCTAGGAGTGCTTCATGAGGATCCAGTTTGTCATTCTACAGCTTTGTATTTTATCATCTATGCTATTATGATACATTTTTTTTATTGGGTTTGTACCTATACTTAAAACAGCTTATATATCTGTTCTTATTTGACTTTCACATTCACCACACACACACAGATACTATGATATGGTGTCTATGCTATTTGATTATGATATATATATATGTAGTACTTTGGTTTGCATGTGGTTGTATTTAAATGATTACTATGTTAAAATACATGCTTAGTATAGAAAGCCTCCTGCATGGCGGATGCAGTGGTTGAGAATTGTCTGCTGGTAGACTATAGGTTCTCGCATGCCTTACTCTTGAAATACTGCCTGTTTGAGAACTATTTTTGTGCAGGTTAATTTTGGGAAATGTCCTGTTTACAGCCGCATGCTGCCAAATTTTCTGTAGACATTTGCCCAAAATAATTGAAATAATGTGCTTTGCAAATATGATCTATACATAAAATATAAATTCTTACGATTGTCTCATTTGCATTATTTGATTAAACTCCTTAGGGCTGGTTGTGCGTATTTAGTTAGAATACTGACAAATTCTTATGGATTGTTTACATCTTTATACAAAATGCTGCCAAATTTTTAAAACCTTTGCACTTAACTTAATATCATCTTCTTAATGCTAAACTCCTTAAAACTTGAGTGCGTTTCAGAGAAAATTTGTGAATTTTGCTCAAGTTGATTTATAAAGAAAATGCATATTCTTAGGGGGAGTCCTTTATTTCAAAATCATTAGGCTCTGAGAAAATAAATATATAAATACATATATCCTGCATTTACTACTATATATTTTGGAAAATATAATATCAACTGGTATCAATGTGCACAACTTGGTAAATTTATATTTGATATCATGTTCATTTCAAAACTAATAATATGTCCTTATAACTAGTGGTATTGTTTTAATAATTAGCATCTTCTCTACCACGTAGTTATAACGATTGGTATCAGACTTACACGTAAGGGCATACATGTTTGTTTTGGAAACTAGAGATGATTATAATAAAATTAACTTTAAAACATTTTTGAAAGGATGAGAGAAAACCAAATGAAAGATTAATCTTCATCCTTGCATAATCATCCATTGGGGAGAGTATAGAACATTAAGATTGTTGACGTGCTGTATACTAGTTATACTTCCTCGATGCATATTCTGTTTGGGTTAATTGATTGAAATACGCTATATACTATTCACTATAAACTCCAAACATGTAACTTAGGTGCAGAATTATGATTGGGAATAGTCTACTTTCAAACAGCATGCTGCAAATTTTTAATCTTCCCAATATACTTCTTGTATCTAATTGATGTGCTTTGCCTTCGCGCTTTATTGTTTAACCCTTTTTGCTATTACCAAAAGAGGGAGAAGAGGCAAAAGTGGGTAATACTGTGTTTAATTATACTTACATCTCTTATTACTCATTACTTTAATCACTTTTATGCATAAAGTCAGGGGGAGCCTTTCTTGGCTGAACCCACTTTTGCATAAGGTATTTGTCATTATAAAAAAGGGGGAGATTGTTGACCTTATTGTTCACACCCAGTTTTGATTATGACAGATACTTTTGGTATTGATATTTGTACTAAGAAGTGCATGAAAGTTCATCTTATGCGCGCTCTTTGGACTGAAAGACATATCATGATGGCGTGCGGTGTTCGTGTCGAAGAATGAAGATGTTTATGCTGTATTTGTATTTATGTGTATATCTCTTCATTTTGGGATGTAATTTATTATGATATGTGCGCGTGTATGACTTGTAATAATTTGCATCATGCATGGTAGGTAAGTATGCTAAAAATGACCATAGTTGGACTTTAGGTACCTACACAGACCTTAGGGGTCGACCGACACCGGATTTCTTCGGAAGGATAGAAAGTCCTTAGGTCTCTAAAAAAATGCACAAAATTCCCCATTATCATCTTCATATCAGGGGAATTGCAACCGGCTAAAACATGGACTTAAATTGAAAAAGTTGAGAGGGTTCGGGCGACCGAACCTATGCCGTGTAAAGCGGCTCAGGCGACCGATCAAGGTCAACATGTTGACTTTACTTCGGGAGACCGAACCCCTTTTGAACATATCTCCCTCGGGCACCCGAGTGCTCCTCAGAGCACTTTCCAACTACTTGGGCGACCATTTGCTTATGTTAAAATAGAGGCTCGGGCAACCGAACTATTTGGTTTGGTTAACCGAACTTAGCTTCGGGCACCCGAATCTCTTAAAATTGACTTTTTGACTGTGTCTCTTCGGGAACCCGAACCTCAGGCCGGGCACCCGAACCTTGCGGGTTAAAACAATTTTTACTTATTTTTAAATGGGGTAAACTGGGTTAATTTTCTTGATGTTCTTTTAGACAATTCTAATTATACCCATTGTGTCCCCAACGGTCAAAAAATCCTCCTTGCCTATATATACCAGTTCATTTGTCTTAATGAGAGAGGATTAGCAAATTTGATTAGGGCAAAATTCTTTCAACATCCTAAACCCTATATCAGCCAAATATTCTTTCAAGCACTCACATATTTCTCCTTCGTGATTTCTCTAAGCATTGTGAGTATTTCGAGGCTATTGTGCTTAACCTACTTAGCTAGAACTCTCACTTGGGTTATTTGTTTGATTGATTTTATTTGAGAGTTTAGCATTAAAGTTCTTCCATGGATTTCATTTGATAAATCTTGTGTGGGCAGACTTTGAGGTTTTTGGTTGCATTATTGTTGCAAGTTTCCTAAACCTAGATTTTGTGTGCAAAAATCCTTTACAAAAGTTAGTCTTTGAAACAACTCCATTGTGATTTATACATTGAAATATCCTATTGAGTTTGTTTGATTTATCTTGCTTAGCATATTTGAAACCCTGATCTGGTTTTGTGATATTCAAATAATGTGTTTCAAATCCTGCTTAAATATACACTCTAGATCTGGACCGAAAATATATACTTGATTGAGTGTTTAGCACATATTAGAGCACTGAGCATATTTGCATATCATTCGTGCTTGCATTATTGACAGAGCTATATTGGTGCACACATTTGCTTGTGTTGAAGCGCATTTCCATGAACAAACAATTTCATACACATTGGTTGTATTCCAGGCATGGGCCTGAAGAGGGAGACTAGCCCTGTGGAATAGTTCCAGATTGGCTTAGACTCGGTTAGGAAAGCTAGGTGCGTCATTCTCTTAAGGCATGTCGGTTAAGGTCAGCCCCTTGAATTGACCTGGTTGTATAGGTGCTGCTCCACCCGTTTAAGAGAGCATTTTAGTGGTAATCCTTGTGCTGGTGTGGCCAAGGCGGGGACGTAGGTACAGTTTGCCAAACCTCAATAACATATCATGCGTGTTCTTTTCATTTCCGTAATTTACATTTACTGCACGTGTATGTGTGTTTGATGATTGCATAGACTAACCCTAGGCTAAATTACATTGTTGTTAAAGTCATTAGACCTAGGCAACAAATTTTTAAATACCCAATTCAGCCCCCCTTTTGGGGTTGCACCATAACTATCAGTATGTATGTATGTATGTATCGTATCGGGGTTGCATATAAATGGCCACCGTTTTCTCTAGAGTATGTATGTATGTATCATATCGGGGCTGCGTATATATGGCTTCCATTTTCTCTAGAGTATATATGTATGTATCATATCAGGGCTGCGTATAAATGGCCGCTATTTTTCTAGAGTATGTATGTATGTATCGTATCGGGGCTGCATATAAATTGCTGCTGTTTTCTGTAGAGTATGCATGTAAGGACTGCGTATAAATGGCTGTCAGTTCACGTCAGAGTGTGTATGTATGTAGTAGTATGAATGTATTCGTAATAAGAGATTGCAAATTTTAAGGATGAAATTTTTGTAAGGAGGGGAGGTTGTAAGAACCCGAACTGTGATATATGGATCAATTATGTAAAAGAGGGGTAAATTGGTAAATTGAGCAGGATTCGTCGACGAGGTTAGGATTCGTCGACAAAGTCCCTTCTATTCTCATTGACGAAATTTAGAGGCTCTGTTAGCCATTTAGAAAAGCGCTTTTAACATCCATTTGAAACAATTTAAAGTTTTTAAAAGCGGCAAAGGCAAGTAACATACGAATGACTTCTAATCTAGCAACAGGAGCATATGTTTCATCAAAGTCAATCCTTTCCTGTTGATTATACCCTTGGGCAACTAGTCTAGCTTTATTCCTAGTTACTACCCCATTCTCATCTTTCTTATTTCTATATACCCATTTAGTTCCAATGATGGTGTGCTCATTAGGCCTAGGAACTAAGGTCCACACTTTCCTTCTCTCAAATTGATTAAGCTCTTCTTGCATGGACATCACCCAAGATTCATCTTCTATGGCTTCTTTAATATTTTTAGGTTCTTTTTGGGATAAGAAAGCGGAATGATTCACTATAATTCTCAAGGAGGATCTTGTGGCTACACCAAGGGATGGTTCACCTATGATTTGACCTATAGGATGACTTCTAATGTATTTCTAATCTCTAGGCAACTCCTGATTTCCATTTTCATTATCTTCAAGTGATTTTTCATTTGCATCTTGATTTTCACTTGCATTATTTTCAATTGACATTTTCTCTAAGCATTTTCTAATATCAACATCATCTTCATCATCTTTATTAGAAAATGGATTAGACTCATCAAACACAACATGAATAGATTCAATAATAGTTAAAGTTCTTTTATTGAAAACCCTATATGCTTTGCTATTTAATGCATATCCTAGGAAGATGCCTTCATCAGATTTAGAGTCAAATTTTCCTAAATGCTCATTATCACTAAGCACAAAGCATTTACAACCAAACACATGAAAATAGGAAATATTAGGCTTATGGTTGTTCCATAATTCATAAGGGATTTTATTAATTGATGGTCTAATCAACACCCTATCCATAATATAGCATGCAATATTAATAGCCTTAGCCCAAAAATATTTAGGTAAGTTATGCTGATTCAACATAGTTCTACCCATTTCTTGTAGTGACCTATTCTTTCTTTCTACTACACCATTTTGTTGAGGTGTCCTAGGTGCAGAGAAGTTGTGTAATATGCCCTCTAAGTCACAGTATTTTTCTATGCTTTCATTTTTGAATTCCGTGCCTCTATCACTTCTCATGTGAGTGATTTTATATCCTTTTTCATTCTGAATTCTCTTGCAAAGTTTGGTGAATTGTTCACATGATTCATTTTTATGTGCAAGAAACAACACCCATGTGAATATAGAAAATCATCCACAATTACAAAAGCATAAGATTTACCACCAAAACTTTGCACATAATTAGGTCCAAATAGATCTAGGTGAAGCATCTCCAAAGGTCTAGTAGTAGATATGAATTTATTTTTCTTAAAACTGGATTTTGTTTGCTTACCCATTTGACATGCATCACATATTTTATCCTTCACAAAAGACATCTTAGGCAAGCCTTTAACCAATTCTTTTCTAACAAGTTTAGACAATAAATCCATGCTAGCATGTCCTAAACGCCTATGCCACAACCAACTAGCTTCATTAATAGCAGAAAAACATGTTACTTGCTGTGAAGCTAAATTATCAAAAGATGTAGAATAACATTTTCATGTCTATCTGCAGCAAAAAGCACTTTGTGATCTGTTTTATTTTCTACTATGCATTTGTCATTTTCAAAAGATACTTTATATCCTATGTCACACAACTAACTTATGCTAAGCAGATTATGTTTCAGTCCATCAACCAACAAAACATTATCAATAGTAGGAGAGGAGTCCTTACCAACCTTACCTACCCCGATGATGCGTCCTTTGGCATTATCGCCAAATGTCACATAGCCTCCATCCTTGGGAACAATTGATGTGAATTTGCCCTTGTCGCCGGTCATGTGCCATGAGTACCCACTATCTAAGTACCACCGGTCCTTGGAGGAGGACGATCTTAGGCATACCTACAAAATAAGCTAAGTGACTGATGCTGGTCCCCAAATTTTGTTGGGTCCACAGGGGTTAGTAGCAGAATCTCCCTTAACTACCCATACCTTCCTAATTCTAGCATGCTTATTTCTAAGTGGACAATCAAATTGAATGTGACCAATCTGTTTACATTTAAAACATTTCAATCTATACTTAGGTTCTTTAGGAGGAATATGAGATTTTGATTCACGTGTAAAGTGTCTTAAGTAAAGATTAGGTCGCCTAACATTTTCAATACCATTAAAACCAAGACCCTCTTTACTTAAGGAGTTTCTTTGGGCACCAAGTAATTTTTCAAAGTTTTCTTTGCCCTTGGTGAATTTAAAAATAATTTTGGAGCTATCTTCCAATTTCCTCTCAAGCTCAACAACAGTAGTATCCTTTTCTTTTAAAATTGAGGCATGAGAGGTTTTTGCCATATTAAATAATTTTGACCAATTTTCACATTTCTTTTTCAAATCATTATTTTCTTTGGACATTTTGCCTAGCAATTTCGAAACACAGATATATTCAAATTGTAATTCTCTAAATGTAGGCATGCTGTCAGAATCACAATCATTAGATGAATAATAAGAAGATGATGAATAAGAAGACAATACCTCATCCTCGTGCGCCATTAGGCACAGATTAGCGACCTCCGAGTCACTATGATCTGAATCTGAGTTGCTGCTACTGAATTGATCCCATGAAGTCCCAACCTTCATGGCTTTCTTTTTTTTCTTAACCTCCTTTTTCAACAGTGGGCAGTCAGGTTTGATGTGCCCCACCTTGTTGCAGTTGTAGCACGTAGGAGCATTTGATTTTTCCTTTCTTTTGCTGGACTCTCCCTTCTTATTAGTGGAGTCTCTATATTTTTTAAACGACTTCTTGTTCTTCCTGAAAAAAATCTACTAAACCTTTTGGTTAGCATGGCCATTTCCTCATCAGTGGCAGACTCACTATACTCACTAGATGTGTTATTAGCTGCTTTTAGTGCACTCACTTTCTTAGCCCTGTTATGCTCATTAAGTCTTTTATTTATGGACAATTCATAAGTGATCAAGGAGCCTATCAATTCATCTAATCTCATGGCCTTAAGGTCTCTACCCTCAGCAATGGCTGTAGCTTTGGCTTCCCAAACAAGAGGTAAGCCTCTAAGGATCTTCCTAATCATCTCATATGTGGGATAGGTCTTTCCTAATGCATGCTGTGAGTTTATGATGTATGTGAATCTAGTGTAGATGCTCTAAATGGACTCACCTACATTCATCCTAAAGGCTTCATACTCACTAGTCAACATATCTATCCTACTATCTTTCACATCTCTAGTACCCTCATTTGTGACCTCTAGCTTATCCCATATTTCCTTTGCAGTAGACCATGCCATAATCCTGTTAAATTCATTTACATCAAGACTACAATATAAAATATTCATGGCAGTGGCATTAAGACTAACAGCTTTGATATCATCATCATCATATTCATCCTCAGTCTTAGGAACCCTAGTTGCACCCTCAGTTTTCATAGGGACATAGTGTCGCTTAGAGACAATCCTCCACACCTTCCAATCAGTATTCTGAAGGTAGATGCGCATCCTTTGTTTCCAGAAGGTGTAATTAACACCACTGAAAATAGGAGGTCGTGTGGAAGATGGTCCCTCAGGGAAAGGGGTCACGGAGCTATGAGCCATAAGTGATCTTTTTTGCAAAATAATAGCTAGTCTATGATACGTGGCTCTAATACCAATTGTTAGCTTTACCGTGATCCCAAGAGGGGGGATGAATTGGTATTTTTAAAGTTTATCTCCTAGGTATTCCTCCTAACAGCAGTATGTTCACAAGCCTATGGTCAATCTAGTGCAAGTAATATAAATGTATCAGAAATTAAGTAAAGCAGTTTAATTAATTACACAAGCACCAGAAAGCAGTAAAGAGAGGGTGACACGCAGATATGTTATCGAGGTTCGGCCAACTACCTACGTCCTCGCCTTGGCTAACCAGCACAAGGATTATCGCAATAACATGCTCACTTAAATGGGTGGAGCGGCACCTATACAAACTAGGTCAAATTAACACAGGGTTGACCTCAACCTTTACACCAATCCTTACCGGGCTAGATTACCGCCCCCTCAGGCCACGCTTGGAATCTCTCAGATATACAATCAAAAGGTACAATATAAGGGTGCTTTCACGTAAAGCAGATTTGTACCCCAAATAAGCATAATCACAAGCACCACAGATGATTTAAAATGTAAGCTCTGTGTGGTCTAAATAGTTCAACTCTCAAATATAGTTTTTATCTTTGTAATATGTACGTGAGAGTGTCAATAACAATCTGTGTATTTCAAAATGTTTCAATCAAATGTGTTCACACAGAATATCAAGCAAGCCTCAAGAATATCATTCAGTAGAATATCTCAATCACATGAATATGTATATGCTTTAATTGCAAAATAGAAAATCTATGTATTCAGCAAAAATACTTGAATAAATATTGCCACAAAGATTAATGTAACAAACACAAATATCTTTTCACAAATAGTTCAATAAAGATTCCATGAGATATTTAAGTAAGTTTGAAAATGTTTTTGCAAACCACCAAGACTCCGAATAAGAAGAAGAAGATGTTAGCACCAAGAAATCAAAGAATAAAACTCCTACGTGTTATAATTGCGACAAAGTTGGACGTATAAAACCTGAATGTCCACTACTTAAGAAATAGTTTAAGAAGAAAAAGAAAAAGGTCATGAAAGCCACTACTTGGGATAGTACAAGTAGTTCAGAAAATGAATGAAGTGACCAAGAAGTTACTTATACTTGCTTTATGGCTTGGGATAATGAGGAAAGCTCCTCATCCAAATCCTTAAATAATTCTTGTAGTGATTCTTCAAATGAATCTAATGATGAGTACATGTCATCGTATGAAGAACTTCAAAATGATTTATTCAAAGTACATAAGATGCTAATCAAATTAACCAAACAAAACACATCATTGAAAAACAAGAATGATGGAATGATGAAAGAGTTAGAATCAATTAAGAATGTTGAAAATGATAAAGATTCAAAACTCAAGAAAATAGAAAATAAGTATGATGCTGCAATAAAAGAATTAGAAGCTACAAATCTTGCTAAAAAAGAAAAAGACTTGAAAATCAAAGAATTAGAAAGCAAGAATGAAAAAAATGATAGAAGACCTTCGATCCCTATCCTCTATAGAATATAAGAAAGACATATATTTCTGAATTTGATGATAAAATCAGAAAATTATCTCAAGAAGTAGAGAAATCACTAAATAAGGTTGATAACAAGAAAGATATAGAAATAAATGATCTCAAAAATAAAATTGAGGATAAAAAAAAGATCATTTACAACTTCACAAAAGGAAAGGAAAACTTTGGCAAAATGATAAGCTCACAAAGGATGACCTTAAACAAAGAAGGTATTGGATTTAATGGGATTGAAAATAAAAAGAAAAAAAATATTTATATGGGTTATTTTTCAAAAGCATCCAAAGACTATGCTAGCACATCTTTTAATGCCTACACTAACACCATATACTATCAATGTAAGAAAAAAGGGCATATAAAATTTGAATGTCCATTTAAGAGAAAGGGTGTGAAAACTAAATAAGTATGGAGAGTAAAAGAAACATCCTTTATTAAACCAACTAGACCCAAGAAAGTATGGGTACCAAGATGAAAGACTAGTTCATAAATGAAAAACTCCATGGATTAAGTCATTCCCTTTAAAAATTGAGAATGTAACGTAATTCATGATCAACAAACGAACTGGTTGAAATAGAAAAACTTAAAGATGAGTTTAAGAGCTTATTATAATAAATTCAAAATGGAATTGTTGGAAAACATCATAGGATGATTTTTACAAGGCTTAAATATCATATTGAGCTTTTTACATAAGTACCTTGATTAAGAAAAACATATTTGAGAATGAAAGCCTATATGTTACATGCTTACATGCCTATATGATATGCTATATGTTACATGTGTATGACTTGAGTTGACTTGACTTATATTGATAATTTATGGCTCACTATGTTGAAAATTTGAGCATATGATTATTGAGCATAAGCATGAATTTTGATATGAGATTAATTCTTGACCATGCATGCTATTGATGAATCACATGGATAAACTTACTGCTCTTTATATTGATATCTATGAGCTATGAAAGATATAATAGTTATATTGGTATCCATGAGCTATGCATGATGTGATAATGGCTTTGGTATCTATAAAGTACTTCGGTATCCATGAATATTTTTGGTATCACAATTTTTTTTTTTAAAAATTCACTTGGTATCACAATCTAAAAGTTCAATTTGTTTTTGAGCATGACAAGTATGATTATATCTGTGAGCATGGTATGACATTTATGATATTAGCATGATATTAATATTTGATACATGATGTGAATCAATATTGTGAAACATGGGATGATAAAAGCATAATTGGCAACAAAACTGAATGTATTGAATTCAGGGGGAGTGGTATGACTTATTGCTTATATTATGATTGCTTTCCTATTAATCAATTGATATCATGAATCCAATTTTAAATTGGTATCATAAAATCAACAACTGGTATCTTGAATAATGTCAAAGGAGGAAAAGGCTGTTAGTAAAGATATGACTATTAAAACACACTATACATGCTATACTGAAAAATAATAAATTGAGTGTGTTTATATTTTTGATATGCATGTTTGATGATATGCTCAAAATATGATTTTTTTGAACTTAATCTTTCTTTCTTTTTTTTTCTCTTTTTGATTGATGTCAAAAGGGGAAGAAGTTTTAAGCAAAAATTGAGCATGAACATAATATATATCAAAAGGGGGAAAAGTATTTGATATTGATTGATAAACTTGAACTTAAATGAAGTGATGAGCAGGATTGTAAAATGAAGTGATGAGCATGATTATAAAAGAGTTTTTGAAATTAATATTGATCTTGCGAATATTGTTAAGATGATGTTTATTGAAAGGGGAAGTCTTTTTAAGGCTCACTCCAATTTTTGCTTCTTGTTTGCCATCATCAAAAAGGGGGAGATTGCTGGCCTTACAAGGCTTAACATATTTTTTTGATGCTAACAAACAAGTAGAACATAACATGTTTTGGTTAAGTGATGTATTTTCAAGACTCAATGATGAATGCAAGGTTAAAGAATTCATGAAAGCTTGTAGTTCAAAGAAGGATGATTATATCAAAACTTGAGGCATGGATTAAAACATGAAGATCATGGGAGTATTGATATTAAAGAAAAAGCTTTAAGAATGAAAGCGCAAGTGATCAACATGGAAAGCTCAAAGAAGGATGAAGCAAGCATAAAGACATCAAGGAATTCAAAAATTGAAAATTTGAAAGAGTTTATAGGAAATTTCATGTAAGTACTTCAAATAATTTCAATATGGATGCATAAAACTCTTAGGTTAATTTCTTGGACCTAGATACCTTTTAACATACTTAGAAAATATTTTTATAAGGTTAAAAATTATTTCGAAAAGGTTAGAATCATTTTTGGAATGAAATGCCCTAAAAATAGGATTTCCCAATTGCTGCCATTTTTTCTACATCTGCATTGATGTAAATTTTTCTCTATAAAACTCATTATTTTAAAATGTGTTAAACATGAAAGTTGTAGGATTTTCTCTTAGCTTTCTTTTGACACCAATGTCAAATTTGGAGTTACACAAAAAATTTTATGACCAAAATATTGGAGGGTGCTCAAAGCTGACAGCTTGACAGGCGCTTGCCCATGTTAGGATAGAAGCTTGTCTGTGAACTTTGAGATGCTTGTCCGTGTTCAGTCAGGAAACTGCCACCTTGCAGCCCCTTTAATTTAACTAGATAGCCAACTGTCAAAAAGGGACAGTCAACTATCACACGGCAAATTTTGAATTTTCATAACGGACAAATTTTTTTTAAATGAGGTTGCTTGGGGCTCAAACTTTGTGAAAACTTGGGGAATACTCCAAGTTACTTGGTGATCAAGTTACATAACTTTTAAAGTCTATAAATAGGCCTCAAATATCATTGAATCAATTGAACCAAGGATTAAATTTAACATCTCTCTCAATTACTCTCAAATTCTCAAGGCTCTCTCTTGCTCTCAACTTGCATGAAGCTTACTGAGTTCTTGCTGATTCTACTCACCAATCTTATGCTACAAATTCTAAATTTTTCAATCATTGAAAGAATTATTCGGTGATATACTTCCTCAAGTTTCAAGTTAAATTCCATATTCTTATTTGCGTTGAAGTATATTATAGTGTTGAATTGTTGTACTAATCAGCTCTTTGTGTGAGCAATTCTTTGTACACAAATATTCGATTTGTATCTTGTAGATTAACGATTCCAAGGATTGTTTGGATCGTTGGCTAAGCAGGGGGATATTGCTTAGAGAGGCAGACTTTAGCCTAATTGAAGGAGTGACAGAATGAGGGTACATCATTTGGAGAAGGTGGGCTCTAGCCTTAACCAAGGAGTGTTGTAATCGATATTGTTCCTCCTGGTAAAGGAACGGTGATAGTGAATCCTTTGGTGGTTTTGCCAAGGGCGAGGATGTAGACTGTGTTGAAACCAAACCTCATAAAACCTTGTGTTCTTCTCTTTCTTCCCTTACTCTTTATTTTTCAGCAAAGTTTATAAATTGTGTGGATGCTTTATAAAACTTTGAATTCTAAGTTTTTGGTTGTTAAATAGACCGGAAGATAATTTGTTTTGGTTTAATCAACATTGATTGCGGAAACCGAAAGGGACTACGTTGGTTGATCATCCTTAACTTATTAAACTGAAAGTTTATTTAAAAGCTGAACATTGGACAGAAGTGTGTTTGTGAATTTTGACACATGGCTTATACATATTTAGCAAGCACTACATATTGCTATAGGGATATTATTACAAGAATCAAGTGATTGGTTATTTTGATTGAATGTTTTATGATTTTTTCGTTTGTATGTTATGCTTGACTGATTAGTTTGGTTGAATAATTGATTACTTGTTTAGTTAAGAAATAGTGTTGTGGATTAAAAGAACTAAGTTCTTGTATGATTGACAAACTAAACAAATAAGTCAAGAATTGGTTAAAAGAAATAAAAGAAGTTTAAGGATTCTCAAAAGGAATTAAAAGAAATTTTTATAATCCAATTCACCCCCCCCCCCCCCTTCTTAGGACTACACCTTGCTTTTCAAGTAACTTTCACGCTATTACACTTTAGAAGGAACCCACTTTCTTATTTAGTTAGAACCCCAATAATAGGTAGCCTTTTCCAATACATAATTGTTTCCCTCTTTTTATTTCTTTTTTTTTTTTTGGTTATTTTCTCTCTTTTTCTTCTTTTCTTTTTGTGATTGATCCCTGGCTTGTTTCTTATTTTCATTTGCTTCAAACTTTTTTATAAGTCATTAGGATATGGTTCATTAGAGTTCAAAACAACTGAAGTGTACATCAACCAATAACAACCTATAGTAGTCTTTCTAAGTATTCTGACATGTGTTATGTGTGTTTAGCAAAACTTTCAACGTCATTCCCTTGGTTGCAACTAATTGAAATGGATAAATTTCCCTTTTGATTTAAACTCTAATTTTCACTACATCCTACATGTTCCATATCCTCAAAATAAATATAAAAAAAATTAGCATGCAACGTTCAAAAATAAGGAATTTAGCATGCTCTGAGCTCAATACCAACATTTCCCAAAGGTGAACCAAACTGACATGCAACCATCACATGCAAAAATCATATTAAAACTCATTAGATGGTAGCATACAATTGCACATACAAATTCTCTCTCTCTCCCCCCCCCCCCCCTCCTCCAAATCCAATTAAAATATAGCATTGTCCTCAATGATTGAAAAGAGAAGAAAAATAATGATACTGAGGGAAGTAGAAGAGTACCTAGATAGATAAGTAAGGGAAAAGAAAAAAAAAATGAAACTAAAGGAAAATGTACCTGCAAATTAACTAAAAATGAAACAACATAAAACAAAATGGAATAAATGAAATAAAAACATCACAGTGTGTCTGGAGGAGGCTCGGGAGAAATTTCATCTAGTGGGTGCAGGGTTATAAATTGAACTAGTGGGTCTCCACATTTGAGTCACCACAACGAGTTTTTTTTGTTACCTGCAACAAGATTCATTGAATTAGCATTAAATAAGTCAATATTCTCCAAGGTTTCAGACAAAACATGTGCAGATTGACTTTCTTATTTTAATAAGAAAGGATCTTTATTCAGTATATTTTCCAGGAAATTCACTTCTTTAAGAACTGGTCTTTGAGACAAAGGTGTCAAAGCAGTTACCTTCGGTTCTTCAGAAACATCAACATTAGAATTTTTACCTAGTTCCTTGAAAGTTGAACTCTCACCATTCTGGTTAGCCTCTCTATCTAGTGTACCAATCACCTTACCACTATAGAGATTCATTACAGCATTGGAATCCTTGACATTCACTCCAGTAGAGGATGACAGTTCCATGGTTGCAACCTGAACTTGAGTATTTAGACGGGCTTGAAATGAGGTTTCACCTTTCTCTGATGCACTCAATGTTGTGTTTAGCCTAGTCAAATTGGTTCTCATCTCATTGATGGCTTAAGAAGTCTGAGTGTTAGTTGTGGCTTGAATCTGTATAAATTGCTGAAGTGTATAACCCATTTGTGCCATGCTATCATCAAAAGACTTCTTCGGTGGAGTGGGTGCTAGAGCCTAAAAATTTTGAGCAGCTACATTAGATTGGAATCACGTGGGTGCTGCTAAAGAATAGTTTTGAGAAAATTGATGTGGCTAATACTGATGCTGAAAGGCATCTTGATGATATGTTGGCTGAGAAGGTGGTGCATAGGACTAGTAAGGCTGCTGAAAATGCAAAGAAGATTGACCAAGTTGATCACTCCTCCATGAAAAATTCAGATGACTCCTCCATCCCAAATTATAAGTGTTAGAGAAAGGCTGATTTGGTGCTCTGTTAACCCAATTTGCTGATTACATCTAATTAGTCCCACTCTCCTGTAATACTGGCATAATTAGACAATCTTGAGTTTTATGGCTAGAATCAGTGCATAGAGAACACACCTCTATTGCTTTTGTAGCTTTCACATTCTCTAATTCCATAACCTCTAACCTCCTAGTCAAAGCAGCAATATTAGCCTAAAGATTAGTTTCCTCTTTGATTTCTTATTCACCTCCACCACCAATTCCTTTGAGGGGTTGTATTACCAATGATGCTCAATCAGATCTTGTATTCCATTGTTGGGTACTTTCAACTAGGTAATAAAAAAATGAGAGAGCTTGATCTGGTTCCTTGCTAACGAATTCCCCATTGCACTTAGTTTGAACAAACTGTTTGCATTCAGGAGTGAGATTTGTGTAAAAATAATTGACTAGCCTCCAAGACTCAAACCCATGATGTGTACAAATATTTATCAACTCCTTAAACCTTTCCCAGCAAGTTTGGAATGTCTCATCACATTTATGCATAAATTGATTGATTTGCTCCCGCTGAAATTGGGTTCTTTGAAAAGGAAAAAAGTTATGTCATAATTAATATTCCATATCAGTCCAACAAGAGATAGAATTAGGTCTCAAAGAATTAAACCAAATCTTCACTTTATCTTTTAAAGAGAAAGGATATAAACGAACTTCAGTAAACTCATCAGTGCTAGCTCTAGTAATAAAAACTATCAGGTATTGGTAAGAACTCTTAGAATCCATCCCGTGAAACTAAGGTATCACTGACATCATCCTGTGCTTAATCGTAAAATTATGTACATCATTAGGTAAAGCAATGCATGATGGTGTAGGGGTTCGTGTGGGCTGCAAAAAATCTTTAAGAATGTGTGGTGCAAGTGCAGCCATAGTTTCTTCAAATGAGCATGAATTTTTTTTTTTTAATTATGAGAAACCAAAAGCTGGTATATCCAATTAGACCGTACAAGGTTTCGCACTTGGAAGGATTTAGCTCATGCATTCATACCATAATACAAGCATGTAATTGAAATTTCTCTGAAGAGGTTAACTTTAAAATTTATGTAAAAGAGTTCGAGTGAGTCATTCGAAGAATATTCTTATCGATGGAGAGAAATGACATCATAAGTGTATCCTCTAGTTGAGGATAAAAGGACAAGTTCCTTATTTGTCAACATTCTCAAAGACCCATACTTCAAACATCTTATTAGAAGTACTCTCCAAATTTTTACATATTTGGTAACCACCAGAGAAAGAATTAAAGGGACATTTAAGATGGGAAGGATGAGCAAATCTAGTATTGGGAAAGGGGCTACGAAGAAAGGAATGGACAAAAAGAAAGATGAGGAGGTACAAATAATACAAGATCACCCTTATGGAAGAAGTAATGCTAAGTGTAGCATAATTCTCAAGCCTTAGAAAGAAGATTTCAAAGGGAAACACAGATGACAGAAATTCAACCTATCCCAATAACTTAGACATAATTGTTCCCGCAGTTGATAAAAAGTCAACTAGTTACCCCCAATACTAGGAGTGTCAGTACCCCATTACTCAAAATGGTTTAACCCAAATGCTCGATGTGAATATCATACTAAGGCACCAAATCACTCAATTGAAAAGTGTTTTCCTTTTAAGTAAAAGGTACAAGCTTTGAGGGATGCAGGGTGGTTGTCTTTTGATGAGAAACTTAATGTGCATGGTAATCCATTGCCTAACCATGGTGGGCCATGGTAAAGGAAAGGTAGTAAGGATAGGAAGGAAAGGATGCTCACTTAGTAGAATTACATGTTGGGTTAGAAGATTGACTAGTGGCCAACTTCGCCAATGAATCAATTTGACACAGAAGTGATGATGGAAAATTGTATTAAATAAGTGACAAATGCTTGAGTACGCAGTGGTGATGAAATCAATGAAATCCTAGGAATGTTTATGAATTCCTTCATTCTTGTCAATAAGAGGACTACATCCCATAAACTCTTTTGGTTCAAATTATTTTGAATTTAAATGAAATAAAATGCATTTCATCCTTTGTCTGTCACATTTTGCCAAATTTTATCTAGTTTTTCTTATGTTTCGTGTAGTGATGCAAGAAATAGTTTTATTAATACGAAAGACATGGAGCTGATAATTGGCTTTAAGGATCCAGTCAATAGGGTAGAAAAAAAAAAAAAAAAACCTCATCATTGGTTCCTAGTAGAGATCCTACTCCAACAGTATGTCCTCAATCATTTTAAGAAGATAAACTAGTCTAAAAAAAGATTTTGATAATCCATAAGGATCCCTACGGGAAATGGATTTCAAACTATAAAGGGTTTTATCAGGAGGAGCTCTATTGTTAGTCTATATAAATGGAGACGACCTACCACACTTTTTCAACTCAGATGTTGTAAAAAAGTATTTTGCTTGGTGAAATTTGTGTCTTTTTTTATGAAATCAATGGGTATGGTTTCTTACCTTTTTAATCTTAATTATGGTCAGTGTCATATATGTGTAATGACAATATTTTGATCAAATGAGGGTGGTCATCTTTAGCTGATCAATATACCCAAAAGAACTAAATAAAGTATTGATTTACCACTTGGTAACCTATGTAAGCCTTAATTTTAAACTAATTTTTCTTAAAGTCATTTTACTAAATTAAATTTAACCTTTGGTTTAGGTCCCCTAGTGTCTGGAAATTTATTTGAGGCAATGGTTACTGCCAAAAGGATGGGAGATCATCTTTCTATTTCCCAAAAGAAAATCAAATAAAAAAAATCTTTTGTTAGCCCTATTGAGCCTGAAATTTTTTTTTTCTTGAATACACCATCAAAGGATCAACTCCCCCCGCCCCTCAACACTAGGGCAATTTCAAGAGATTAACATAGAGCCTCGAGAGAATCCCAAATAAAAATAGCAACCAAGATCCTTTCACAAAAGGAAAAGTAAAAAAATATAGTAAAAGAAGGGAAATAAAAATAATAATAAAAAATAATCAAGGGTATAATTCATAGGTGATCCTTGACCAATGTTACCCTAATAAAATTGATGACTTGGAGCCTTATTAATTCTTTTTATTTTTTAGCCATACCCTCAGCTAACTTTATGACTTAAAAGGAAAGTTCTGACCTGATTAGTATGTGTTAGTACGTCAAATGAATTGTCAAACTCATTAGAGTTTAAACTACATTATGACTTGATCCCAATAAGGTATGTAGGCAGTTTATTTAGAGGAACGAGTTCGGTCAAATTTTTACATCACTAAGGGCATAAATGCCATTTTGGGGAGGGATTTTTAAGCATTAGTTTCCCTATTCTTTTGGAACTCGTATCCTTAACCTATGTTTCATATTATGTCTTAAAGTCCACCTTGAGGTTTGGAATACTGATCAAAACACTTGAAAAGACATTGATCACAATTAAGGGTTGAAAGGCTAGGATAATCTTGAGGAAATAAGATAAAATAAAATAAGAAAAAGTATTATTGGAAAACTAAAATAGTGGTTCCAACCTTTGAAGAATACCAAAGAAAAAAAAAAAGTTAAATTGGAGGCTAGGTAAAAGTGAAAACTTTTAAAACCAAGTTTCTTCCAAATTCATAGTTGGAAGGAATAGAGGAATCATGGGATAGAGGAAAGAATGTATCTGCAAATTTAGCCAATAGTCAAGTTGTTGGGAAAAGCCAATTGAACTATTGGGTTAGTCAAAATTTGACCAATATGGTAGAAAATCATATTATCAACAAGTCTGGGGTGAAAAAAAAAAATCAGAGGTGTTTACCTGTTGATTTGATTCTTTAAGTTAATATTAAGTTTGCATGACATTAGAGTACTGGTAAAGCCACTTCCTATTAAACAAGCACAAAAACCAGGTAAAATATACAGGTTTGAGCATTTCATTTGTATCCCTTATGAGATTATCTTATTCGATTGCACACTTATTCATTTAACTTCAAAATGATTAAAATATTAAAAATGTAGTCCTTAAGGAGGTGTCATCGTTAGAAAAATTCAGTGAAGCATTGGTTAATCAACATTCTTGAGATAAATAGGTCAAGTTGAATAACTTGGTCACTATTAACATGGGGCAGATGACATGCCAAGTTGTGAGAAAACAAAATCTAAGGGTACTCACATTAAACAATGCAAGTGGTATTTTCTACTCAAAATCATAGTTTCTTGAAGATTGTTAATATGGGCATGATTTGCAAAACATGAACTTTCTTCTCCATAGATTGAAATTTGAAAACTGATGAGCAAAGATTGGTTTTTAGAATCTTGTCTATATGTTGATAGACATTGTTTCACGAGCATACCTGAAGAGGAAATTTTTGCATATTCATGCATTGCATGCATAACATCAATAATGACAGGAAGCAATCCACATGTATTTTGTAATATCATTGCATGAGTAGAGTTAGGATATGTCTTCACTTCATGCATCATAATGTTCATATCATAAAAATTTCCTTCGTAGACTTTGTAAATAGTTTTCATTTCACTTCTCACATCTTCAATTCAATGTCTTCCATAAACTAGAATGGTTTGTGTTCTACTTAGGGTATAGGGGCATTAGTTCCCAAATCCAAGTAGTCCCTTACAAGTTGTCCTATCTACTTTGGATGCTTGGGACATAGTTCACAAATCCAAGTAGTTGCTTCCAAGTTGTTTTGGGTATCTTGGAGGCATGTGGCATTAGTTCCCTTATCCAAGTAGTCACTTCCAAGTTGTTTTGGCTATCTCAGAGGCATATGGCATTAGTTCCCACATCCAAATAGTTGCTTCCAAGTTGTTTTGCCATCTTAGAGGAACGCAACAATAGTTCCCAAATCCAAGTAGTTACTTCTAAGTTCCCAAATCCAAGTAGTCACTTCCAAGTTGTTTTTGGCTACCTTGGAGGCTTGTAACATTAGTTCCCAAATTAGAGTAGTCACTTCCAAGTTGTTTAGGCTATCTTAGAGGCATGTGACATTAGTTCCCAAATCTGAGTAGTCACTTCTAAGTTGTTTTGACTATCTTGGAGGCATGTGACATTAGTTCTCAAATCTGAGTAGTCACTTCAAAGTTGCTTTGACTATCTCAAAGGCATGTGGTTGTAGTTCCCAAATATGAGTAGTCACTTCCAAATTGTTTTAGCTATATCGGAGGCATGGGGAATTAGTTCCCAAATCTAAGGAGTCGCTTTCAAGTTTTTTGTCTATCTCAAAGGCAAGTGGAATTAATTCCCAAATCTAAGTAGAAACCTCCATGTTTTTTTTACTATCTCAAAGGCATATGACATTAGTTCCCAAATCCAAATAGTCGCTTCCAAGTTGTTTTGGCTATCTCGGAGGCACGTGGCATTATGACGGGGATCAACATGCCTTACCCATCTCCTTTGCAGATCTGGTAACACATGGATGACCTCCTAATGTCCACTCGTTTGCCAATATGTTGACATTTGGACGACCTCCCAATACCACAATCATGCAAATTGTTTTGTAGGTTCGCATGGATTATTTGAAGACTTATGATGGAAGATGTTATTATTATTTTTTTTCTTGGAATTTTACTTGCTTGGACATTTTATTTCAAGATTATTATGTGATTGAATACCAAAGGAAGTGTTGAAGCAAGATCCATCTCAAGACCCACATGGGCCTCACACGACCCCAATGGCCCCCACACAGATTATGCCTCCCTTTGACTTATGTTTCATATTTAATTTGTAGTATTGCAAGACAATTAAGCTTGCGTTGATGTGTTTGTTTAGTAAGTTGTGTGTTTAGTAAGTTAGTGTTGACTCTATGACTCCAATCTAATTTTGATAATGACAAATCACTTAGTATTTGATATGTGCACTGAGATTGTGAACATGAATAATATTTAGCATGCATAGAAGGATAACAAGTCATGGAAGCCATGAAGATTGAAGCATACTCAACTTGGCACAAGCCATGGAACTAAAAGAGTATAAGAATGAAAATGCAAGTGAAAAGTTCAAGAATGTTGTGGGAATGGGAACTTAGAATTTATGTATACACATATTGCATATGATTTAATTTGAGGCTCAACATATACCCTAAACTAACCTTAGGATTCATGCATCTCATGAACATCATTAGGGGATATTTATGGACTTAGAAATATTTTTAAAATCCAGAAAAATATTTTTATAAAAGAGCCACGAAAGAAAGCAAAGCAGAATTTTTGAACTAAAAATAAAAATACAGGAATTTGTCACTTTAGAAAACCAAACTCAACGTTCAGTCGTCTGAAAATTTTTTTCAGAAGACCAAAGATTAAGTTTAGTCATCTGAAGAATTAAAGGTGAAAAACAGAACCTAACAGAAGCACCTCAGAAGATTAAACTCATACTTCAGTCGTCTGAACCCAACACTTCAGAAGACTGAAACCCAACTTCAGTTGTCTGACCCTGTGTCTGGGTTAATTTTTTGAAACTCTAAGGAACTTCAGTCATCTGGGCCTTAACCCTCAGTTGTCTGAACCTGCAGAAAATTTTAAAAATTTAATTTTTAATGAGAGAACTCACGAATTATTTTTTTGATCCAATGGTTGAGATTTATTCTAAGGGCAAGATACCTATATATTGAACATCTAAACCCTAGTGCATGAGTGCAGATCAATGAGAAAAGAAGAGAACATCATTTTGGAATAGCATTGAGTGATTTGAACATATTGCTATACGATTGTCTGCACTCCAACTTTTACTCATCAAGCTTGGGCAAATCAACTCAGAAAAACGAAATGATTTCATATACACATCTTGATTTCTATTTGGTATTAAGGTTTGGTAAATCCATTTGTTATTTTCAAGAGTTTCTTATCTTATTATTTATTATTGAATATTATTAGAGAGATTGATCTTGAGTGTTTATATACATATATAGAGATTGTTTTGACGAGATCATTACTTGAGAAAGGTTTTGCCGTTGGTTCAGTAGTTATGCTTCAAGTGTGTGTTTAGTTAACGACTTGATATTTTTGATACTTCAAAACCATTTGATTAAATATCCTTAGAAGTTCATAACTATATATATTATTGAGGGATATTTTCTAAAACATCTTATTTTAGGTTTTGATCTTTGGTAATCACATCACACACACACACACACACACACACACACACACACACACATATATATATATATATATTAATTTGCAATCAAAAAGATTATATTGTGGTTGAAAATTTAGGAGAAAGCTTATTGATTTTGATCTTTATAATATTCAAGACAAACTTTTTAACAAGATTATATTTGATATTTGTGCATCTCGTCTTCAAAGCTATTACTCATACAAATATTTTGGGAGATTTGATAAAAGAGAAATTTGGTGAAGCGTATTCATTCATAAAACGATTGTATTGTTTCATACATACTGAACTTCAAGTTTCATCATATGTATATGTGATAGGTTTCAATTGTACTCACTTAGCTTTGTTAGAAGCGATTCTTGAGTTGTTTTGTAGATTTGATATTATATTGTAATCACGGTTCGGGTGAGGAGGAAGTTGTGCCTCTTGTAAGCAACAGATGTAAGGGAAGCTCCATTCCAATTTAAGGAGCAGGTATTTTAGGGGAATCCTTGAGTGGGTTTCTCAAGGCGAGGACGTAGGCCGAGTTGGCTGAACCTCGTAAAATCGCGTTTTCCTTTTGTCTTCCCTTATCTTTTTATTTTCCATATTGCATTTCAATATCTAGCTTGCATGTGCATGTTGAATAACTCCACAGGCACTTAATTGGGTAAAAAGAATTCATTGATATAGTAATTTAAATTAGTCTCAAATCCCAACCATTAAATAGTTAAATAAAGAAATAGGAATTAATTGGTAAATAATCTGAAAGACTTTTAAAATACCCAAATAACCCCCCCCCCCTCTTGGGATTACACCTAAATTTACATTTGGTATCAGAGCGGGTTTACATAGACGTAATTGTTCATTTGTAAAAAGATCACATAGCACACATCGGTGCAACTCCATTCGGTGAAGGACGCTCATCCACTAGACCACCTATTTTCGGCGGTGTAAATTGCACCTACTAGAAAAGAAGGATGAGTATATACCTCATGGATTGGAAAGTGTGGAAAATTGTTACCAAGGGAAACCATGTCCCTATGAAAGTATTTGATAAGGTTAATGAACCCAAAACTGAAGATGAGTATACAGAGGAAGATTGAAAATCAGTACAAATAAAAGCTACTGTGATGAACTTGTTGTTCTGTGCTCTAACTGTAAATGAATTTAATAGGGTAATAGCATGTAACTCTGCTAAAGAAATTTGGGAAAAATTAGAAGTTACATATGAAGGTACTAAGGAAGTAAAAGATAGAAGGATAGACATGCTCACCAGTGAATATGAAGCATTTAGAATGACTGCTGATGAATCTATTTAATCCATGTACACTAGATTCACACACATCACAAATTATTTAAATGCACTTGGAAAATCTTACCCTACTTATGAGTTGATTAGGAAAATACTTAGGGGACTACCTCCAGTTTAGGAAGCAAAAGCTACGACAATAGCAGAAGGAAGAAATCTCAATGAGATGTCGATTGACGAACTTATTGGATCGCTTATCACCTATGAGCTGGCAATAAATGAGAGTAAGAATGAGCAAAGTAAAGTAAAGAAAGCGATAGCACTTAATTCATTGTCAGACAACTCTATTGAAGAAAGTGATTCTGATATAGAAGAAGACATGGCCTTGCTAACAAAGAAGTTTGGGAAGTTCTTGGAGAAGAATAAGAAGTTCAACAAAAAATTCTGGAACTCAAAATCAAAAAGAGGAGAGTCAAGCATGAAGAAAAAGAAGGAAGATCCACCAACATGCTACAACTGTAGAGAGGTTGAACACATCAAGCTTGAGTGTCCCAAACTAATGAAAGCCTCCAAGAAAAAGAAGAAGGCGCTAAAATTTGGTTGGGATATGCACAGCACAAGTTGTTCAGAATCTGAATCCAGTGATGACGAAACTGCGAATCTGTGTCTAATGGCACATGATGACCTTGAGGAACAATTATCATTCTCATCATCTTCTTATTATTCTAGTGATTCTGAGAATGAGAATAGCGTGCTTTCATATGATGAACTGAAACAAGAATATTTGTACACTATTAAAATGCTTGAGAAGAAAACTAAGAAAATTCCTGATTTGAAAAATAAAGTCAAAGAACTTTCAAATTTAGTTGAACTTCAAAGTGAAACTCATGCAACTCTCATGAAAGACAAGGATTTGAAAATTGAGGAGTTAGAAAAGAATTTAAAAGACAAATCTAATATTATTGGTAAGTTTAAAGAAGGACAAACTAATTTTGAAAAAATCCTTGGAATTCAAAGAAACTCCCTAGAAAAGGAAGGTCTTGGTTATAATGGAAAGGATAACATAGAACGGAGACACCTTTACATGGGATGTTTTGTAAGAAAGTCAAAATCATATGTTCCATCTAAAGACTATCATAAAAATATTACATGTTTTAAATGTAAGAGGCTAGGTCACATAAAATTTGACTTTCCTTTCAAAAATAAAGATGTCAAAATTAAGAAAGTCTAGAAGGTCAGAGGAGAATCTAGTACTAACCCTCATGGACCCAAGAAAATCTGGGTACCAAAAGTAGTTATCTGATTGTGTCTTACAGATATGTTTAAGATCATCCTAGATGGTATATGGATAGCGGATGTTCACATCACATGACTGGGGATAAAACAAAGTTCACATCCATCACATCCAAGGATGGAGGATTTGTCACTTTTGGGGATAATGCTAAGGGAAGGATCATAGGTGTAGGTAAAGTTGGTAACGATTCATCACTAATTCTAGATGATGTTTTACTGGTTGATGGTTTAAAGCACAACTTATTAAATATAAGCCAACTGTGTGATAAAGGTTACAGAGTGTCTTTTGAACATAAAAAGTGCATTGTTGAACACAAAACTAATAATAAGACACTATTCATTGTTGAGCATCATGAAAACATATATACCACAAGTTTTGACAACTTAACCTCACAGAGTGTGACATGCTTCTCTGCTATGAATGAAATTAGTTAGATTTGGTATAGGAGACTAGGACACGCTAACATGGACTTAATATCTAAACATGTTAAGGGAGACTTAGTTAAGGGATTGCCTAAGACAAAATTCGTCAAAGATAAAATTTGTGAGGCTAGTCAACTAGGAAAACAAGCAAGAACGAGCTTTAAGAAGAAGAAAGAAATCTCCACTACTAGGCCACTTCAAATGCTACACTTAGATTTATTTGGTCCAAACCCAATTCAGAGTTTAGGAGGAAAATCATACGCATTTTTCATAGTTGATGATTATTCAAGATATACATGGGTATTATTCTTAGGTCACAAAGATGAAGCGTGTGAACAATTCATAAACCTGTGCAAGAAAATACAAAATGAAAAGGGATATACTATCACTAAAATTTGAAGTGATAGGGGTAGAGAATTTAAAAATCAAGGCATGGAAGACTACTGCAATTCGTTAGGAATATCTCATAATTTTTCAGCTCTGAGAACACCACAGAAGAATGGTGTAGTTGAAAGGAAGAATATGTCTATACAAGAAATGGACAGAACTATGCTTAACGAACATAAATTACCTAAGTACTTCTGGGTTGAGTTAGTAAATACTGCCTGCTATGTTGTAAATAGATTTTTGATTAGACCATCTCTAAATAAAACTTCGTACGAATTATGGAATGGCCATAGACCAAACATATCATATTTTCATGTCTTTGGCTATAAATGTTTTGTACTTAAAGACAATGAACATTTAGGAAAGTTTGATGTGAAATTAGATGAAGGTATCTTCCTAGGGTATGCCTTAGACAGCAAAACCTACAGAGTATATAACAAATGAAAATTAACTGTTATAGAATCCATTCATGTAGTATTCGATGAATCAAATCCCTTCTCAAAAAGGACTAATAAAGATGAATTGGAGATAAATAAGGAATTTTAAAATCTATCCATTAAAAATGATTCAGACAAGAAAAATGAAATTAAGGAACCATCGGCTGAAACTACTCAAATTGAAAATGAGACTAATGAACTACCTAGAGAGTGGAAGTACATAAAGAATCATCCCATTGATCAAATAATAGGTGAACCACTATGTGGAGTAGCCACTCGATCCTCACTTAGGAACATGATTAATCATTTTGCCTTTCTATCTCAAGAAGAACCTAGGAATGTGATTAAAGCAATTAAGGATGAATTGTGGGTGATGTCCATGCAAGAAGAGTTAAATCAGCTTGAAAGAAATAAAGTATGGACATTAGTTCCTAGACCTAAGGATAAAACAATCATTGGAAAAAATGGATATATAAGAACAAGAAAGATGAACGTTGGATAGTGGTTAAAAATAAGGCAAGACTAGTAGCTCAAGGATATAACCAGGAAGAAGGAATAGATTTTGAAGAAACCTTTGCACCTATAGCTAGAATGGAAACCATTTGAATGTTTTAGCCTATGTTGCTTTTAAGGATTTCAAGCTATGTCAAATGGATGTCAAAAGTGCATTTTTGAATGGCTACATAAGTGAAGAGGTATATGTAGAACAACCCCTAGGTTTTGAAAACCATAAGAATCCAGATCATGTTTATAGACTAACTAAAGCCTTGTACGGTTTAAAGCAAGCTCCTAGAGCTTGGTATGAGAGATTAAGTGGCTTTCTACTAGACAATGGATTTATCAGAGGAAGGATAGACACAACACTTTTCATAAAGTCTAAGAAAGATGACATGCTCCTAGTTCAAGTATACGTAGATGATATCATATTTGGAGCTACAAATAAAGACTTGAGTAACGAGTTTGCAAATACTATGCAAAATGAATTTGAGATGAGCATGATGGGTGAACTAAATTTCTTCCTAGGACTTCAGATTAAACAAGAGAAACATGGTATATTTGTAAATCAATCAAAGTACATCAGAGATCTACTCAAAAAGTTTAATATGGAAGATGGAAAAATACTAGGAACACCTATGAGCGCTTCTTTGAAATTAGACAAAGATGAACAAGGTATACCAGTAGATGTCAAGCTCTATCGTGGAATGATTGGTAGCTTACTTTATCTAACTACTAGAAGACCTGACATAATGTTTAGCATATGTTTGTGCACAAGATTTCAAGCTGCACCAAAAGAGTCACATTTGCTAGTTGTTAAACGAATACTTAGATACTTGATAGGAACCGTTAAACTTGGGTTATGGTATCCTAAGTATACATCTTTTGAGATTATCAGCTATTCAAGTGCTAATTTTGCTGGTAGCAAAGTGGATAGTAAGAGCACGAGTGGTACATGTCATTTCTTAGGACATTCGTTAGTTTCTTGGTTTTCCAATAAGAAGAATTTAGGAGCTCTTTCCATAGCTGAGGCTGAATATGTAGTGGCAGAGAGTTGTTGTGCTCAAATGTTATACATGAAGCAACAACTGACGGATTTTGGATTAAACTATGACACAATTCCTATAAGATGCGACATCACGAGTGCAATAAACATCTCAAAGAATCACATACTACATTCATGAACTAAGCATATAGAAATACGACATCACTTTCTTCGTGATCATGTGCAAAAAAGGGATGTGACACTTGAGTTTGTATGCATGGATGAACAATGGGTAGACATATTCACAAAACCACTTACGGAGGATAAGTTTATCTAAATTAGGCAAGAATTAGGTTTGATGCATACTCGAGAGGTTGCCTAGAATTATATTAGATGACATAATTTAGGGGGAGTAACGTCACTTGATATTCACAATTTGTTAAAAATTTCACTTTTGATTCATTTGTTCTCATTTGATATCACATTTGTTAACACTTGGTATCACATGTTAATCATCATGTAATCTTTGAGAATTGTCACACTATGTATGTTCACATTGCAATTTACATTCAACAACACAGCTTTCTACATTAGCAAGGGGGAGAAGTAAATTGAAGTAACACAAGGAGACACATTTCATAATATAATATTTTTTTCAAATCTGATGGTTAAACAAGCTTAAAACTTTAAGATTTAAAAGGGGAGAAGAACATAAGGTTATATCCACTCATGTATTAGTCTTATACACCTTTTCGTTGACGTCAAAAGGGGGAGAAGAATCAGGCTTTAGAGCAAACATGGGTAAAAATGGTTGACAACACTAATTGTGTAAAGGGGGAGAAGAATCGGGTTATAAGAAGAATCAGGTTATAAACTATAGCAAAAATTGTTGGTAAAACTAATTGTGTATGAGCATGAGCATATTTCATTTGTTGAATATTTGATGCATTATTTGAGGGGGAGCCTTGTTAGGCGTAACCTATTTTATATTTTTGCTCATGTATTTGTCATCATCAAAAAAGGGAATATTGTTGACTTTATGAGTCCCATCCAGTTTTGATAATGACAAATCATTTGGTATTTGATCAGTGCATTGATATTGTGAACAGGAACAATATTTATCATGCACGGACGGATAACAAGTCATGGAAGTCATGAATATTGAAGCATACTTAACTTGGCACAATCCATGGAACTGAAAGAGTAGAAGAATGAAGATGCAAGCGACAAGTTCAAGAACGTCATGGGAATGGGTACTTAGAACTTATATATACACATATGGCATATGATTTAATTTGAGGCTCAACATATACCCTAGACTGACCTTAGGATTCATGCATCTCATGAACATCATTAGGGGATATTTATGGACTTAGAAATATTTTTAAAATTTAGAAAAATATTTTTATAAAAGAACCAAGAAAGAAAGCAAAGCATAATTTTTGAACTAAAAATAAAAATACAGGAATTGGTCACTTCAGAAAATCGAACTCAACGTTCAATTGTCTGAAGCTGCAACTTCAAAAGACCAAAGTTAAGCTCAGTCATCTAGAGAATTTCATCAAAAGACCAAAGATTAAGTTCAGTCATCTGAAGAATTAATGGTGAAAAATAGAACTTGGTAGAAGCACCTCAAAAGACTGAACTCATACTTCAGTCGTCTGAACCCGACACTTCAGAAGACTGAACCCCAACTTCGGTCGTCTAACCCTGTATCCGGGTTAATTTTTCGAAGCTCTAAGGAACTTCAATAGTCTGGGCCTTAACCCTCAGTTGTCTGAACCTGTGGGAAAGTTTAAAATTTTAATTTTTAATAAGAGAACTCGCGAATTATTTTTTTGATCCAATGGTTGAGATTTATTCTAAGGGTAAGATACCTATATATTGAACATCTAAACCCTAGTGCAAGAGCGAAGATCAACGATAAGAGAAGAGAACATCCTTATAGAATAGCATTGAGAGACTTGAACATATTGCTATACGATTGCCTGCACTCCAATTTTTACTCATCAAGCTTGGACAAATCAACTCAGAAAAACAAAGTGATTTCATATACACATCTTGATTTCTATTTGGTATTAAGGTTTGGTAAATCCATTTGTTATTTTCAAGAGTTTCTTATCTCATCATTTATTATTGAATATTATTAGAGAGATTGATCTTGAGTGTTCATATACATATAGAGATTGTTTTGACAAGATCATTACTTGAGAAAGTTTTTGCTATTGGTTAAATAGTTATGCTTCAAGTGTATATTTACTTAAAGACTTTATATTTTTGATACTTCAAAACCATTTGATTAAATATCCTTAGAAGTTCATAACTATATATATATTATTGAGGGATATTTTCTGAAAATTCTTATATTAGGTTTTGATCTTTGGTAATTACATCACATATATATATATATATATATATATATATTAATTTGCATATTACAAAGATTATATTGTGGTTGAAAACTTGGGAGAAAGCTTATTGATTTTGATCTTTATAATATTCAAGACAAACTTTTTAACAAGATCATATTTGATATTTGTGCATATCATCTTCAAAGCTATTACTTATACAAATATTTTGGGAGATTTGATAAAAGAGAAATTTGGTGAAGCGTATTCATTCATAAAACGATTGTATCGTTTCATACATACTGAGCTTCAAGTTTCATCATATGTATATGTGATAGGTTTCAATTGTACTCACTTAGCTTTGTTCGAAGCGATTCTTGAGTTGTTTTGCAGATTTGATATTATATTGTAATCACGATTTGGGTTGTGAACCAGGTGAGGAGGAAGGTGTGCCTCTTGTAGGCAGCGGATGTAAGGGAAGCTCCATCCCAATTTAAGGAGCAGGCATTTTAGGGGAATCCTTGAGCGGGTTGCTCAAGGCGAGAACGTAGGCCGGGTTGGCTGAACCTCGTAAAATCACGTTTGCCTTCTCTCTTCCCTTATCTTTTTATTTTCCGTATTGCATTTCAGTATCTAGCTTGCATGTGCATATTGAATAAATCCACACGCACTTAATTGGGTAAAAAGAATTTATTGACATAGTAATTTAAATCAGCCTTAAATCCCTGCCGTTAATTAGTTAAATATAGAAATAGGAATTAATCGGTAAATAATCTGAAAGACTTTTAAAATACGCAATTCACCCCCCCCCCCCCTTCCCTCTTGGGATTAAATTAACAGTGAGTCTTTAATGTGTTAGGATTTAGTGAGTATTTATTATGTTTAGTTTCTCATGCCTTGTCCCCCCATGCTTGTGTAAGAAGTGGTTGACCCTATGGGTCATACCCGATTTTGATAATGACAAATACTCTTTGTATTTGATGCCTTTCAAGTTTGTGTGCAGGATCATACTAACCGAATTATATTGATGGCATGCGACAACTTGAAGAAAATTGAAGACCCCAACATATTTGTTTATTGTAATTTACATTTTTGGGTATGTAATAGTAAATTGGAAATGGTCTATAATAATTAATGCATTGCATACATGATATGGATAAAAGCTCAGTGATGACCATAGACTGACCATAGGGGGGCACAAAACCTTAGGGATCACCCTTCGGTCGACCGATGCAGGATTTTTTCGGTGTCCTCAAAAAGACCTAAAATGACCTTAGGACCCACATGCATGCATAAACAAATGTGCTTATATGAAAAGGGTTAACGTATAAGGGGATTAGAGCCAAAATGCATTAAAAATGCATGTACAGTACTGAATCGGTAATAGGTCAATAGTTTGACCACAGTACGGTCGACTGAACCATACCAAGTTCATATAACTTGGTCAATCGAACTCCCACAGGGTCAACGGTTTGACTCCTCAGTCGACTGACCAAAAATGTGAACCAACAACTTGGTCGACCGAACCCCCACGTGGGAAATGCCAACTGCCTAGTCGATCGAACCTCGTAGTTCAAAAAGACCTGGTCAACTGAAACCGTGCGGATTTGGAAAATCGCCCTTGAACCCTGTATGTCTGGTCGACCAACCTTCTAGTTCAAATTTCTCCCGATCGACCGAACCCAGTGACTTGGTCAACCGAACCTTAAGTTCGGTCGACCAGTGCTCTCGGGTTGACGAATTTTACTAAGGTTAAAAACATTTTTATTTTTACTAACCTTACTTAAACTTTTCCTAAAATGACTAATATGTCCTGAACGGTTATAATTTTGGGGAATTCTATAAATACCCCCTCATTTGCAAAAATTAGTCAAGATTTAACAATCTTAATTAGCAAAATCATCTGAAATTCAAAAAATCCTACTTCCATTTTTAAGCCTCCTACACTCATTCTTACTCGATTTTATTGCTTAAATCTCTTTATAAGTATGCTTGAGTGTTCATCTCAAAGGCTTAAGCTCTCTCTTATTATTGATTGATTGAGGTTATTTTATTAGAGAGAAAAGCTTCAAGGTTCCTTTGGAGACTTTGTTAAAATGTCTTCCTTAGGAATACTTCATTGAGCTTTTGAGTTTTGCATTGTCATTACAATACTCAAGGAGTTCACATTGGATTTTGATTGCTAAAATATTTTACAAATCATTTTCAAAATATCTCTTGTGCTTATATTTGAGAAATATATATTGTGAGATATTTGCTTGAGTGCTAAAAGATCTTTGTTGATATACCTTTTGATTCAGATTATCATTTTATTACAAAAATCAAATAAATATTTTACAAACCATTGTTGAATATCTTTTGTGGTTAAGTTTGAGAAAAATATTTGTTGAGATATTTCAAGTGTGCTAAGGATCTTTGTTTGTGTATTGTGATTTAAATCATTATTTTGACACAAAGATCATATCACTTACACTACCGCGCATTGATTACAATATTTGCATAAATATTTAAGAGTAGACACTTAGACCACATTGAGCTTACTTTATCATATCATTCGGTGATGTATTTATTACATTGGTACATAATCCGCTTAGTTGAGAAGCATATTTGTTGTACACAAATTTTATTGTGAAATCTATTGTATTCCACGTGTGACCTGAGGGGGCGGTAATCCAGCCCAATAAGGATTGATTGAGAAGGTCAGCCCTATGTTAATTGACCTGGTTGTACATGTTAAGGTCATCCCTATGCTAATTGACCTGGTTGTTTAGGTTTTGCTCCACTCGTTAAGTGAACTTATAGTGGTAATTCTTGTGCTTGTTAGCCAAGGCAAGGACGTAGGCAGTTTGCCAAACCTCAATAACATTTCAGGTGTCATCTCCTTTACTGCTTAATTGTGCATGCTTGGTTAAATATCTATTGCAGTTTAAATTCCTCTGTATATTTACATTAATTTAATTTATATGCACTAGATTGACCTTAAGCTTGTGTAATACTGACATTAGTGAATTGACATAGGGAATAAAATTTTTAAATACTAATTAACCCCCTCTTGGGATTGCACAAAAGCTAACCGAAGTTAATGTCTTGCCCCCTATGCTAAGTCTTTATATTTAGCATTGTAAGAACTCTAATGCGGCTAAGCTAAGCTTGAATATTGAAAAAATCCTTTTTATTAAATCTTGTTTAGTGTGAGGCTATAGCGTTTTGTCCAGAGATCAAGTGGCAAGAGACCACTCTATCTAGTGACACCATCACCATCTCCTCCCTCTCATCCACACGGCCACCCCTATATAAACACCACACGGCCTTCCCCTGTATACACCCACACGGCCACACCTTCCCTCACTCTATTCCTGTATTCATCTTTTTTATTCAAAGCTTGTTTGAAGGACTTATGGCGTGATCTAACTTTTGTTGAATGAAGTCAAGCTATCCAACAAATCTCTTGGTAAATTTAGTATTTTCTTGAATCCTTGCTTATTTTTTTGAACCACTACTAGTAGCCTAAAATTTCCATATTTGAATAACCCAATTGAAGCCGTAGATTTTAATATTGATACTTGCTAGCTAATATCAATTGCATGAATATTGGTTTGTTAACTTAGAACTTACACTGTTGAATCTTTGACATTAACATCTTCCGCATAAAACTAGATTCCTTGATTAATAAACACTTGGGACTTATTTTTTGGAAAAACATATACACCCTTCCAAAAATCCGACAACAAGTAAAAGGTAGCATAATTTATGGTATTTATGTTAGTTAATTGAATTCTCAATCCAAAGTGTTTTGATTGTATGTGCTTGTTTGAGGGCTGAACTATAGGACTAGGTTGACCAATCCCATCCTACGTTATCTTTGTATAAAAGCCTATGTCAAATTAGGCAAACCCTCAAAGCCCAATTTCCATTAGAGCTTCAGTGTATGTCTGAAATCGTTGACAGTTGACGGTTTGTCCCTGGACAGCTTGTGCAGATTTTGAAATTTGGGTATTTGGACATTAGTTAGGTTAGGTTTACACTTGACCCTACTTTGTGTGACCAAACACCATTCCAAGGACTTCCCTAGTATTGTCAGAATCCTTCCCCAACCCATAGGATGTCTGGTCAAGTTGGGAATCCTTATTTAGGTTGTAGGATGGATGTTGAGTGAGATGCCTCCACAGATGAGTTGTCAAGTGAGCTAAATGATAGTTCCAAGTTGTGTTTGATAAGATGCATTATGATCAGTCCCAATGATCAAGAGAATTAACGTCACACTTTTATTTTCCATACTTGCATCATGTGTGGGTGTAGTGATCCCAAAAAAAATAAAAAATAAAAATAAAAATAAAAATAATTTTAAAAAAATTAATTAATTAAATTGTTATTATTATTATTATTAAATAATATAATATAATAATATATTCATATAATATAATAAGTTTATATATATATATATATATATACCTTTTTTATCTCTTGAAGCTTAAAAGCATCAAGAGAACTGAGATTACAATTTTGAAACAAAAGCTCCAAAACTGTGAGCTCTCCTTCTCTCTCTCCTCACGCCCTCACTCTCTCTCTCTCTCCTCAATCTCTCTCAAATATTTAGCCAAATCGACGATCAGACACCACCACGAGGTCCCAGTTTTGATCCTTAGCTAGTTAATCGGGGCGGATTTTAAGTTTGGGCTTCCTAGGCACCACTCTAAGGCTAGGGTAAGGATAATGAAATTATATTAGTTAATTATTTTTAAAATTTAATCAGTTATTGGGAGTGTGTGGTCCTAGGAAATGTGAATATGGTTATTGTTCCGAGGATGAGCTGATTAAATTAGGGTTTATGAATATAAGGTTTTGTGCAAACGCCGCAGGCACTATTATAGGATTCCTGTAGGCATTTCTTCAGGAAACAGGTAAGGAGAATAGATTATGTCAGCAGTTTTTACAAAGTTAACGACTGAAATTATAGTATGTCATTTCAAAAATGAAATCTGAGTTTTCTTGGGTACACAGACATATGAGATGGAAGTTTTGAAATGATATACACTTCGTGTAAGTTGGGTTGGGTTGAGTAGAACCCTAGAAACAATTATATCAATATTTTTAGTAGTTTATTAAAATATGGATTATCAGAGAAAATGTGTGGCATGAATTGAATATTACGCATAAATGACTTTAACATTTTATAGAAAAGTATATATATAGACAGAGATCTGATTTTTATACAGTACCATAGTATGACAGTGTTATATATATATATAAAGCTACAGTGTTTCCAAGATTATATAGAGTTTTATACATATTTTATACAAAGATATAGTGTTTTATATAAAACTACTATACAAAGTTTTATACAGATATTTTATACAATAATATAGTGTTCTATATAGAACTATAACGTTCCCTAAGTGGAACTATAGTGTTCCTTATAGGACTATAGCGTTCCCTATGTGGAACTATAGCACAAATATTTTATACAGAGATACAACATTCCTTATGGAACTACAGTATAGTATTTTATACGGAGTTACAGTATTACAGTGATTTGAAATACAGTTTTACAATATAACAGTTTTATGCAAAAATGCGTATATGAAATCATGTTATGTTGTTGTTTTGGAAATCGCATTATATGGTTTAAGAACCCTGATAGACCATAACTAGGCATGGTATCGTAGCCCCATAGTTGCTAGTGCAGCCACACTTCTTTGATAGGGTGTTGGTGGCATAGTCGATTATGTCATTGAAGTGTAGAGTTACCCTTGGAGTTCAGACCAGTCGGGTTGGCGAATCGTACTCATAGTTATTGATATAGTTGCCGATACACACATAATTGATCTAGTCTAGTTAGGCCAACCATGGCTAGGTCCTACCTTCAAGCTGCACAACCCGGATCATGCTTGGTTAATTCATCACGTTACAGTATTATCCATCTAGGGTAGTTCTTCTATACATATATGCACATTTACTTGTATAGAGATGCTTATTTTATACAGAGTATGAACTAAGACACTTGTTGGTAGGCTTGTCAAGGCTTGGGTCCTTAACTACCAAAAATAATATTTATAAAACCTAACTATTCCAAGTTCAGTAGAAAGTGGGTAAGTCGGGTATCAATCCACGAAGACTTCAAGCGCAGTTATTAAACCACTTCCAATTTAGTTTACTAAAGCCTAGTCATGAAAAAGAAGTAAAAGACAGTATTTTGCAATGGTGATTATCTAACAACTACTGGAAAGCATGTAACTGAAAGCAAATAAAACTAAACTACTAGAGAGCAAGTAAATTTCTAAGTTACCCTACTCCTACAAAGTGATATTGTGGTTCGAATTAGACGTTGGACGCCATGTTTCTAACTACGCTTGTCCAAACTTCCATAGAAGTACTAACCCAAGCGGGTCAAAGCGGGAGGGGGCGATCGAGGGCACCGGGTAGCAAGGGTGCACCAACCATCCGGAGCATGGTCAGGAACCAGAGTATACCTTGTCTCAATGATAACGAACACCTCCACGGTTCTGTAGCTGACTATTTCCCTATGACTGATACGTAGTAGTGATTATCCTTATCTATAATCTTTCATCAAACATACAGTAAGTAAATGAAAAGTAGTAAATGAAAGCATGAGAAAAAAGATCATCCTTTTATCATTCAAAATGTCTGTCACTAATGCCAGAAGTACAAAAGGAGATCCTAATATACATGGCTATTGTATGAATGTCGCCAGTTGTCACAAGCCGTTGGACCCTCCATACACGAACCGAAATTACTCTACTCCTACTCTAACTTGGCTGTTAATGACTTCCTAGGTCTGTCACTAACCTAAGAGAGCCCAAAGAGCAACCTAGATCTTTTGTTCATAGCAAATACTTATAGGATCTAGGGTTTACAAGGGTTGTTTTACAAGTTAGGAAAGTTTGCAGCAAATCTCGTGTAGAAGATCATCGTTGTCGACCAAGTCACTCCTCTGGCATTCTTGTGCGAGCCATAGTCGGATCTTGCTAGAAGTTAGGGATTCGAATCTTCAATGTCTTTGACTTCATTGCACCTCGGGGTCTTAATGGTCGAGCTTATGGTCTAGACTTGTAGTATCTCGATCTTCATGAAATTTCATTATCTCGACATGCCCCTGAAGGTCTCTTGGTCGAACACTTCGTCGAGACTCTCGATACTTCTGAATTTTAGTTCTATCTCAATATCTCGACATGGTCACCTTGGCAGGTCACTCGGTCAAGCACTTGGTCGAACCTTGTAGCATTCTAATCTCAGTCTGAACCATGGAGTTTGCAATGGAAGACTAAGTCGCCCCTGTGGTTTTCTGGTCGCGCCACATGGTTGAGCATCATCTTCTTGTCTGTTTATGATCTAAAGCTTCTGGAGCTTGGTTGAACGTCTAAATTCGAGCTTTGAATCCTCCAAATTCTCCTTGGCTTCTTGTAATGCCTAACTCAATGGTTTTAACTTGTTTTTCCTAAAAAGACAAACAAACCTTACATACCTCTAAACAATGATAACTCTGGGCAAATACATAATACAATGAGGATAAACAAAGATAAATGAGGGTCTAAAATCATATATTTTAGGGATTCATCACTTGTTATATATAGAGTATGAATTAATATATAAATTTTTACATAGAATATGATTTGAGATACCAGTTCATACAGAGTATGATTTGAGATACTATTTTATTCATAACACAATTTGAAAGAAAAGTATGTAATATGAAAAGTATTTTTATAGGCATGTATATAGTTCTATATGAGTTCACAGAGTAAGAAAAAGATAGACTATGAAAGTGTATTTGAAACATTAAAACTCATTTTGTCACAGACTAATAATAATCTATTTTATCTTACTGAGAGGTGTCTCACTCTTATAATTTCATCATTTCAGGAAATCCAGGTAGACAAGCCTAGAGTTCTTCAAAGCAGAGATTAAGAATACTGTTCAGTGTAAGTAATGGTGAGATGTCGTGTTGTATAGGAAAGTATTGTGTATTTTTGAAATGGTTATGGATGGACAGACTTTGGGAAATTATGCATAGTTGCGGTGATGAATAGAACTTTGGTTTTGCTATTGGATGTGTATGTATCTTTGTCACACCCCGAACCCGCCAAGTGGGATCGGGGTGTGGGATCGGGGTGTGATGTGATCCAATCACCTGTGTCTAATACCAAATCTGATTACGCGCTTAAATTGCGTAATTAGGTATTTTAATTCATGCATTGAGGCTTATATTTTTTAATTAAATACATAATTACTCTCAATATTTTTACATTGTACCTTATTTATAATATTTGGGTTTTATTGAGTAATTTATAAATTTTTGGTATTTTTTATCGCAAGGCAATTATTGGGAGCAAAAACCGACGCTACTTCATAATTAGTGCTTAATTTTCTCATTTAAGTTTCGATTGAAACTATTTGAAATGTTGTGAAAAGATAAGAAAATTATCTACAACTTTTGTGTTTTAAGTTTCAAGAGATACGAGCTCTAAGATGGTCAAAATTGCCCTCGTTCGTTGGGAAACAAAATAAAGAAAAAAAAAAGAAGCAAAAGAAAAAAAAAAAATATATATATATATATATATATATATATATATATATATCACCTACCTTGATTTGACCTAGCCATGTAGCTGGGTCTGTCTCCGTGCACTAGGTAGCGCTGGAGTGCCCCTCTCCCTCATATATTTTTTTTTCTTCTTTCACACAACAACACCCGAGCCCCCCTTTCTTCCTTTCAACTCTCAATCTGCTTCACTCTCCCTAGTCCCTCTTCTCTTCTTCCTTCTCTCAACTCTCTCAGCCTACTTTTCCCTCTCCTCTCTAACTCCCTCTCTTCCCTGCTCTCCCACTCTCACTCTCCCCCTTCTCTCCCTTCTCTCCCTCATCCTCTTGCTCCCTTGCTACTGTCCCAAGCCAGCCGAACCTCCTCTACTTGTGTTGCTGCAATGAGCCAACAATAGAAGCCCCTACCTTGCTGCTGCCTACTGAACCCGAGAGCTCCTATTCTGCTGCTGTTTTGTCCTCTATTTACTGCTGCTGAAGAGAGACTCAAAGGCTCTCTTGTGACTGCTGTATCAACCAACCCAAGCTCCACACGGCCACCTGCTACCCCACGAAGCTACTTGCTATTGCTTCAACACTCAAGGGAAAACTTGCCCTCTCTTTCTTTTTTGCTCTCTTTATTCTCTCTTTTAATTGGTTAATTTAGTATTGTTAATTTTTAGTGAAGATTCACTCAAAGTTTTAATTTTTGCATCTTGTTTGAGCATTATTATTATAAGTATTTACCTTCTTCCTCTTTTCATTGTCAGTAGAATTAAACTTCATTGGGGATTTAATTTTTCTTGAGTTATTGTCCTTTATTGATTAAAGTTCGGTTTAGTTTCTTGAAAAAAAAATAAAAGAAATAAAATACAAAAAGAAAAAAAATTTTCTTTAGGATTTAATTTTGTTGACTTCCATTTATTTAACTTCGGTTTAATTAGAGTGGAATTTTTATCTTGTTTCTTTTATTATTTAGTTGTTAAAGTTTTAATTTTGGTTAAATTCTTGATTGCAAAAATTTGTTTTTCCTTGTTTGAGTTTGTGTTCAAGTAAGTTTTTAATTGCGTATTTAAGTTTGTGTTTAAAGCTATCACCTTTATTTATTTTTTTCTGAAATTTAACGCATGTTTAAATTCTTGCTTGACTATTAAACGTAGGATTTCTATGTTTCGTTATTTAATTTAGTGCGTGTTAGGATTAGAACTTAAATTGCATGTTCATTTAATTTATCAAAAAAAATCTCAAACAACTAGAGAACCCGAATTTGAACTGTGTTCAGCGTCTTTTTGTTTCTTATTTTAGGATTGGAATTAGGTAAAATTCGGAATTAAACTACATTCCCTGAGGAGACGATCTGGCCTTTGGGTTAAATATTACACGATAAAACTCCTATACTTGGGATAGCTTCCAGGCTGCTTATTTTTCGATTGAGTCTATAACCTCTATCACGTAGCGGAAAAATAAATAAACATCCCCAATAATATACCAGAGTTCTATATAAACATCCCAAAAAGAAATTTCCCAACATCTAGTATCCATATATATTCATCTTAGAAAACTAAAAAAAAAAAAAAGCATAAATCAAAAATACAACCAAAATCTATACCCTCTCACAAAATACTATGCCAACAAACCTGAGCTCGAGCTCACTAAGCTTGATCACGCATAGGTCTTGAAAAAAAAAAGAATTCATATCGGGTGAGACACATCTCAGTAAGTCGGAATAGATTAACACCAGTGTGTGGCTATGTGGCTGTCATGAGGTTTGTGTACAATTATATAATCATCATTTACAAAATTATCACAGTTATGAAACCATTATTTGTCCCTTCTCATGCACATGCAGAATATTTTATCAATGATAGTTCCTAAGGATTGGAGTGATTACCCGCCCATACAAATAGCACCCCTCTGCTCTGTTACCTTATGCTACCTATGGTTACAACAAAAGCATATTAGGGCACTTACCTTACTCAGTAAGCTCTCAGGTGGATAGTTTATCTCGTACTCACACACACACATTCTCACATATTAATCATATATATTTATAAACACATAAATTTTCCATTTTACTAGGTGAATTCACAAAAACTACTGGCTTAATCTATTCCCCTTACCTCGTTTCCTAAATTACGCCTACACGAATCCTGAAATTATACTCACGGCGTTCAACCGAACTCTAAATTCATAAATCCTAATTTATCAATTCCACCCCAAATAAAATACCATTTTAATACTTCCTAAACTCGTTAACTTCAAATAAATAATTGAATTACCAAAAACCACAAATTTGCTCAATTTCCTAAATCATACCCTAGCCTTGGATTGACGCCTAGAAAATCCAATTCAAAAATCCGCTCCACTAGACTTGTAAAGAAATGCTCTTAGAACCACATGGTGGTTTCAAATCGTCAATTAGGCTGAAGATTTGAAAGAAATTAAGGTGAAAGAGTGGGTTTACATTACTCCAACAGTGGTGCCTACATCGCTCCTACGACAAATCCACTCCGGTAGGAATGTCGGTGGCGGAGATAGGAACCTAGCGGTATCTTCTGTTTTCCGATCGGCCAAATATTTGCCAAGAAAATAAGGAGAGAGAGAGAGAGTGGAGGTGAGGAGAGAGAGACGAAGAGAGAGAGAGAGAGAGAGAGAGAGAGAGAGAGAGAGAGAGAGAGAGAGAGAGAGAAGCACGACCAAGGGGACTTGAATTGGATTTCACTTTTGAAATCATTCTTAACTTCCTGGTAAGTATCCATAAAGTAAACATATAATATTATATATATTCATTCCTATCCTTGTCCTAACTCGATCCTATACTCTAGTATTAATCCATTCTAGAATCTATAGAACCTAACAACCTAATGCTCTAATACCACTCTGTCACGCCCTGAACCCGCCAAGTGGGGCTCGGGATGTGATGTGATCTAATCACCTATGTCTAATACCATAACCTTAATCACGCGGAGGAAAAATAAATAAACATCCTCAATAATATACCAGAGTTCTATATAAACATCCCAAAAATAAATTTCCCAACATCCAGTATCCATATATATTCGTCATAGAAAACTAAAAAAAAAACCATAAACCAAAAATACAACCAAAATATGTACCCTCTCACAAAATACTATGCCAACAAACTCGACCCCGAGCTCGCTAAGCTCAATCATGCAGAGGTCCTCAAAAAATAGAATTCATATCGAGTGAGACACATCTCAATAAATCGAAATAGATTAACACCAGTGTGTGGCTATCATGAGGTTTGTGCACAAATATATAATCATCATGTACAAAATTATCATAGTTATGAAACCATTATCTATCCCTACTCATGCACATGCATAATATTTTAGCAACGAGAGTTCCCAAGGATTGGGGTGATTACCCGCCCATAAAAGTAGCACCCCTATCTAATACCTTATGCAACCTATGGCTACAACTGAAGCATATTAGGGCACTTAACTTACTCAATAAGCCCTCGGGTGGATAGTTTATCTCATACTCACACACACATTCACACAAATGTTTATAGGCAGAAGTTCCCAGGAATAGGGAAGATTACCCGCCCATACAAGTAGTTTCCCTTTGCCCTAATACGTCATGTAGCTCAATAGGGTTACATCTTATATTAATCAAGGCACTCGCCTTTCTCAGCAAGCCCTCGGGCAGAGTGTATACTTAGCCCCAAATAAATATGATACTACAATATATAATATATTTATACTTACTTTACTCTGTATCTATTATCTCTGTATTACTCATCTTTTCATGTTCTTAGTATTTCATATCACATTATTCACTTTCTTTGTGCTACTCTGATTTCACACTTTCACATTTCACATCACGTGTATCTCACTTCCACTTTTCATATTCACATTTCGAATTACTCTAGTTTCATGCTACTGTGTATTCATATAGGCATTCACATATTTTGTTCTCATATTATTCTCTGGTTAAATTAAACAATTATGAATTTAGAACTCACTACCAAATGGATAATCATTGTCATGCTTCCCCCCATAACAGGTTGTGCAGCCCGAAGGCTGAAATTAACCCTTGTCAGCCCACTAGAGTTAAATTAGAAAACAACCTCTTCATTCTAAAAGTCAGATTGACTTTCACACTAGTCTAGACTCCAAGGGGCATCTCTACCCTACACAGCACAATCAACCATCCCTGTTGACCTGATAGGTCACACCTAGTTTTGATCAGGACAAATACTCTTGGTACTGATGATTGTACTAAGGCTTGCATGTAGGTTCACTGTGCATGTGTATTTGGACTGAAATACATACCATGATGGCGTACAGTGTTCGTGCCAAAGAATGAAGTTTTTTGTGTTATATTTGTATGAATCTTTCATTTTCTTCATTCTGGGATGTAATATTTATTATGGACTGTACACCTTACGACTTGTAATATTTTGCATCATGCATGATCGATAGGCATGCTCAAATCAACCCTAGTTGGACTTTAGGCACCTACACAGACCATAGAATGACCGTAGGGATTACCCTTCAGTCGACCGATGATTACGCGCTAAAACTGCGTAATTAGGCATCTTAGTCCGGGCATTAGGGCTTCTATTTTTAATTAAATGTCTAATTATGTCCAATATTTTAAAAAAGTGTCATATTTATGATTTCTAAGTTTTATTGAACAATTTATGAATTTTTTGCAATTTTTTATCGCAGGAAAATTCCTGGGAGCCAAAACCGGCACAAGTTCGTAATTCACGTATAACTTTCCCATCCAAGCTCCAATCGAGACGATTCAAATTTATAGAGAAAGAAAAGAGGATTAGCTACAACTTATGTTTCTTGAGTTTTGAGAGCAATGCGATCCAAGAGAGTCAAATTGTCCATGATCGTGGAGAAAAACAAATTAAAAAAAAAGATATATTAAAGTTCTTGATTTGACCTGGCCATGCAAGCTAGGTCGGGTCGTAGGCAAGCCGGGTCTAGGGCAGCTTCTCTTCCCCCCATACTTATTTATTCCCCTTCTTTTTCCTTTCTTACATGTGCCCCCACACACCATCTTCTTCCTTACTCCTTCTTTCATTCTCTTCTTTGCTTTCTTATCTACTCTCTCCTTCTCCCTCTCTATTTTTCTCTCTTCTTCCCTACTTTCTCTCCCTTAAACTCTCTTCTCTCTTCCCCTGCTTTTCCTTCTTCCCCTTTTCTTCCTTAGCTCAGTCTCTTCCTGAATCTCCCTCCCAGCTCTCCCTCTCCTCTCGATTGCAACCCAGCACTACAACCTCAGCCACCAAACTCCACAACCACCACGAGCTTCTCCTGCAACTCACCAGCAACAGTTCACATCTCCAGCAGCACCAACCAAGTAGCCGAGCACTCCCACTGCACCGCCGAACCTCTTCAACTCCACCATCTGCTGCCATTTGAGAAGGCCCCTTCAACTCCATACAGACCAGCCGAAAGCTCAGCCACCACGGCCACCATTCCAGCACAGCAACCTGCTGCTAGCCATCAAGCTAGACCACTCGAGCTTGCTCTCTCTCTCTCTTCTTTTTCTTTTTTTTTAATTGCAACTAAATAATTTTTTTTATTAAAGTTTATCGAAAAGTTTAGAATTTGAATATTTGTTTAAGGGATTTTAATTTATTGAAGTTTATTTATTTTTCTCTTAATTAAAGTTAGTATTAGATTTAAAGAATTTAAATTAGTTGCTTTTTATTTATCTTTCTCTTAATTTAAATTTCAATTTATTTCTAAAAAATAAATAAATAAATAAAGAAAAAAAAGTGTTTTTGTTTTGAATTTTTTCCAAAATTTATTCTTTTTGTCGAACCTCGGTTTAGTTAGGGTTAGTTTCATCAAAGTCCGTGTTTTTATTGTGTTTCGTTATCGTTCAAGTGTTAGGTTTTTGTTTGTGTCTGAATTTTGGTTCAAATTCGTAATTTGATTAAAGGTTCGGTTTTTAGTGTGTGTTTGAATTTGACTGCGTCTCCATTGCGTGTTTTAATTCCATGTTCTAAGTTACCATCTTTAGTTAACGCGTGTTTCAATGTTTCCTTAGGTAGATGTAGGGTTTCCATTCTTGCTCTTTAATTCAATGCATGTTAGTTTTAGGATTTTAAATTGCATGTTTATTTAATTGTCAAAATAAGTCTCAAATAATCTTTAAAATACCTGAATCTGAATTGAGTTCAGTACCCTTTAAATTCGATTAGAAGAACGTGAAATTTGAAACTAAACGCATTCCTTGAGGAGACGATCTAGCCCTTGGGCTGAATATTACACGACATAACTCCTATACTTGGGATAGCTTCCAAGCTACTCATTTTTCGAGTGAGTCAAGTTTTTGGCGTCGTTGCCAGGGAATGTCGATCTTAGTCTCAAATTAGCATTTTTTTCGTCATTTTAATTAGTCTTATGAAAAATAAAAAAAATAAAACAAGAAAAAAAGAAAAAAATTGAGTTTTGAAAAACTAATAATAAACAAATAAATATGGTTGCACCTGCACTGCACACGATGATGGACTTTTTGCAGCTTGAATACGCCACTGCATCCTCTTCCACTATTTTGCTTAATAAAAAACTTAATTTCATAATGCAACACGGGAGGACATCATTGCTACCCGAGTTCTACGAGACGGAATCTGAGTGCCCTTATAAGCACCTATCAGAGTTTGAGTTAACCTGCAATATTTTTTTCTCTTATGCTAGAACTGATGAATCTACTAGACATGCGTTTATTTATTACTTCTTTGCAAAATGGGGCACGAATATGGTTTCATTCCTTGAGACCTTACTTTATCACTAATTGGACTAATATGGAGCAAATTTCTGCGTACGTTTTGTCCCTTATAGAAAACTCAATTTTTGTAGGAACAGATTATTCGGTTTGTACAGAAGGGTGATGAGACATTTCGGGCTTACTGGGAGCAATTTAAGGATCTGCTAAGTACTTGTCCACATCACGGGTTTGTCTCATGGAGGTTAGCTAATTGCTTTTATACTACTCTTACCCCTGATTGTAAGCACTTTGTCCAGACCATGTGTAATGGAGAGCCCCTCAATGAGGATCCAAATCAGGTACTATCATTCTTTGATTACCTAACTAAATGTTTCCGACAGTGGAATACACAATACAATTAGGCACCCATGACTGTACGCCCTATTAGCACAATCAGTGGTGGAGAGGCATATAAGCAAACATACTACCTAAATAACCCTCCGCATCAATACCAGCCACAACAGATCCCTTCGAGTGGTACGCCGTCAGTACTTTTTTAGGATAGCATAACACAGATGGAGAACATGCTCCAGCAGTTCATGGAGACTCAAGACAATCATAATAATGAATTTCGGGATACCATTAATGCGATAAGCATGCAGTTGGACATCTTAGAAAAAGAGGAATTACCCGTGGAACTTCAGCCTAGTCCTCAAGAGTACCACTAGCAACAACAATAAATGCACGATGTTCTCTTTAATACGGAAGAGGCCAACACATCGGGAAGTGGGAAAGAAGTTCCCCAACCTAAAATGCTCATCACCAATCAACCAGTACTCCCGGCACTAGAAGTTACGGCTGAAACAGATGAATTCAAAGAAAAATCAGAGGAAACGAGCCTAGAAGTGGAGCTGTTAATTAATGAGGAGGATGATACTAATAAGGAGTACCAACCTATGGTACCTTATACTCAGAGCTTGACAACCATGGAATCGTCACTCCCAAAAAAATTAGATGCCAAGGAGCTCACTGCTGAAGCAGACCCTTGCAGTAGTAAGATGATATGTACACTCGATAAAGAGGGTGAGCAGACAGGTGAGAGTCTCATATTCAAGGAATTAGGTAAAACTTTTAATGCTAATGCTTCTAAATAACTAAAGGTAATTGTTCCAATAGATTTTCCTCAAATGTTAGTTCGTAAAGAAGTAAATTTCCTGGAAAATATGCTGAATAAAGACCCGCTCTTGTTAAAACAAGAAGGTCGATCTGCACACATATTGTATGGTATTTTGACGCGTATTAATTCATTTGAGGCTGATTTTCACGCAGGTATAAAGACTAATCCATTGTAGCGGCTCAAATTTGGAGACCCGCTAGTGTAATTTATAGACCTGCACCCATCAGACGAAATTCCTCCAAAGCCTCTGTCAGACAACTGTAATGCTTTTTATTTTCCTTCTTTTCATTTTGTTTTACCTTATTTTATTTTTAGTTAATTTTCAAGTCCATTTTCTTGTAGTTTAGTTTTCATTTTCCATTACTTCGTCACCTAGGTACGCCCTATTTCTCCTATGCACAATTTTGCTATTTCCTTTATACTTTCACATTGAGGACAATGTTCCACTTTAGTTGGGGGGGGGTGAGCATTTGCATGTAACACTGTGCACGTATACGTACTGGGTTTTATATTATCAAAAAAAAATAAAAACAAAAAAAAATAAAAAAAAAACAATCAAAAATCAAAAAGAAAGAGAGAAAGAAAGGAAGAGTAGCGAGGAATTACATTGCATTATGCCATGCTTAACACTGATTTATACCCTTTACATACTTGCGTGTAACTTAAGAATTACACACTTGAGTCGTTTATGCGTAGTTTCTCTTTATATGATTTTGTGACTCCATGAAGAATTGATTGGTAGTACACTCATGTTAATCAGGCTATATAATTTCTTATATCTACACGGTATCCCACGAGGTTACATAAACACATTCACGTGATTCATTGCACTTAGGGTTTTCTGTGAGCACTGAGAGAACACCCGTGGTGACTATGATACCTTGTGAGATATATTTGAGCTATTTATCATCCTTTTGAGTGTTAACATCAAATCAGAGTTCACAGAACTCAGTTCCCTTTTCTTCTAGACGATTCTTCGTACACTAGTCTCTATTTTTTATTTTCTAGCCTAGAGGTGACATCTAGTGGGAAGATAGAAACCTAGGTTTTGTGGCCTACTCAAGTTGTGAAGGCTGAGCCACCCCTAGAGATAGACTTAGTTCATGGACGACTATTCGAGCTGAATTCCCATTGATGGTATGAAGATAACAAAAGAAGTGTAAAGATTGTCCTAATTGATCAAGAAAAGAAAGAATGAAGAATGAGCAGAAGAAAGAATAAGAAATAAAAATGCGTATGAAGTGAAATGCTAATGCCTGCTCCACAAAAATACCACAAAAAAAAAAAAGTCAAGGACATGACACATGTTCTCTATATACAAAGTTTCTTCAACCATTTAATGCCTCAGATGTATTCATGACAAGTTTGTGAAAAAGTTGATGTAGGGTGGTCTTGGTTGGATATGGCAAGTAGGTGAGAAGATGTTAGGGTGAAGGACCCGACACCTCATAGATAGGCTAGATCCTTCTCAGACTAGTCCACTCCATATAGTTAGTGTTGTTCCTTTCAATATGTGGGATGTTTGATTGCGACACTCCTCCTCACATATGATGAGTGAACTCATTCCTTTTGAGTGTTCTTGAGGGTATACCAATTAGGCTGAGTCAAAGCAACCGTTTTGTAGGTGTCCACTGGTATCCTAGGTGTACCGAGTCACATACATAACACACACCTCGAGAGTTTACCTATTTATACTCGAACTTATATGACCGCATTAACTCTAAATTGTGCCACTGGTTAACTTCATGTGAGTATACTATTCTTAAATGACATATAAATGATGAGACTTCCATGAGTGATGTGTTTCGGCGTTGTGTGCATTGAATATGAACAAACTTGTTTGAAATTTAGTTATATTCTTGTATGTGAAATAGTATGGTTGTGTCAAATATGCATTAATTTCATGTTCATTGGAGTTTGTAGTTGTGGGCACCGTCCTAAAATTCATTCACGTTATTTGCTAGAAACTAGCAAAACGTTAGTTGGGGGTGTGATTACGCACTAAAATTGCGTAATTAGGCATTTTAATTCGTGCATTAGGGCTTCTATTTTTAATTAAATATCTAATTATGTCCATATTTATGATTTCTAAGTTTATTGAACAATTTATGAAATTTTGGCAATTTTTTATCGCAGGCAAATTCCCGGGAGCCAAAATCGGTACTAGTTCATAATTTATGCATAACTTTCCCGTCCAAGCTCCGATCGAGGCGATTCGAATTTCTAAAGAAAGAAGAGAAGATTAGCTACAACTTTTGTGTTTTGAGTTTCGAGGGAAATGGGCTCCAGGAGAGTCAAATTGGCCATGATCATGGAGAGAAACAAATGAAAAAAAAAAAGAGATATATTAAAGTTCTTGATTTGACCCGGCCTTGCAAGCCAGGTCAAGTCATGGGCAAGCCGGGTCTAAGGTAGCTTCTCTTCCCCCCATCCTTTTTTATTCCTCTTCTTTTTCCTTTCTTTTTTGTGCCCCCTGCGCACCATCTTCTTCCTTACTCCTTCTTTCATTCTCTCCCTTGCTCTCTTATCTACTCTCTCCTTCTCCCTCTCTGTTTTTCTCTCTTCTTCCCTACTTTCTCTCCCTTAAACTCTCTTCTCTCTTCCCCTACTTTTCCTTCTTCCCCTTTTCTTCCTTAACTCAATCTCTCCCTTAATCTCCTTCCCAGCTCTCCCTTTCCTCTCTATTGCAACCCAGCACAGCAACCTCAGCCACCAAACTCCACAACCACCGCGAGCTTCTCCTGCAACTCTCCAGCAACATTTCACATATCCAGCAGTAGTAGCCAAGCAGCCGAGCACTCCCGTTGCACCACTAGACCTATGCAACTCCACCATCTGCTGCCATTCGAGAAGGCCCCTCCAGCTCCATACAGACCAGCCGAAAGCACAACCACCCCAGCCACCATTCCAGCACACCAACCTGCTGCCAGCCATCAGACCAGACCACTCGGGCTTGCTCTCTCTCTCTCTCTCCCTTCATTTACTTTTTCTTAATCGCAACTGAATAATGCTTTTTTTTATTTTGTTAAAGTTTATTGAAAAGTTTAGAATTTGAATATTTGTTTAAGGGATTTTAATTTATTGAAGTTTATTTATCTTTCTCTTAATTAAAGTTTGTATTAGATTTAAAGAATTTAAATTAGTTGCTTTTTATTTATCTTTCTCTTAATTTAAATTCTGATCTATTTCTAAAATAAATAAATAAATAAATAAATAAATAATAAAAGAAAAAAAGGAAAAAAGAAAAAAAGTGTTTTTGTTTTGAAGTTTTTCCAAAATTTAATCTTTTTGTCGAAACTCGGTTTAGTTAGGGTCAGTTTTATCAAAGTTCGTGTTTTTACTGTGTTTCATGGTCGTTCAAGTGTTAGGTTTTTGTTTGTGTTTGCATTTTGGTTCAAGTTCGTGATTTGATTAAAGGTTTGGTTTTTAGTGTGTGTTTGAATTTGATTGCGTCTCCATTACGTGTTTTAATTCCATGTTCTAAGTTACCATCTTTAATTAACACATGTTTCAATATTTCCTTAAGTAGATGTAGGGTTTCCATTCTTACTCTTTAATTCAATGCATGTTAGTTTTAGGATTTTAAATTGCATGTTTATTTAATTGTCAAAATAAGTCTCAAATAATCTTGAAAATGCCCGAATCTAAACTGAGTTCAGTACCCTTTAAATTCGATCAGAAGAATGTGAAATTTGAAATTAAATGCATTCCCTGAGATGATGATCTAGCCCTTGGGCTGAATATTACACGACATAACTCCTATACTTGGGATAGCTTCTGAGCTGCTCATTTTTCAAGTGAGTCAACCGACGCCAGATTTTTCCGGTAGGATAGAAAGTCCTTAGGTCCCTAAACAAATGCACAAACAGTCCCCACATCACTCTTCATATCAAGGGAATTAAATTTGGCTAAAATGAACTTTAAATTGAAAAGGTTGAGAGAATTCGGGCAATCGAACCCAAGCCGTGTAAAACAACTCGGGCGACTGAACAAGTCAACATGTTGACTTCATGCTTCGGGCACCCGAACCTATATTAAGCGTATCTTCCTTGGGCACTCGAACCTGTGTCAGGTTCCTTTTCAACTACTCAGGTGCCCGAATGATCACGTTCAAAATGGGCTCGAGCGACCGAATTGGCTGGTTCGATTAATTGAACTTGGAACCGGGCACCCAAACCTCGGACATTTAGCTATTGAATTTGGTTTAGCCAACTGGTCCTCAATTCGAGCACCTGAACCATTAAATAATGGTTTTGTGACTGAGTCTATTCAAGCACCCAAACCTCAGGCCAGACACCCTAACCTCTCGAGTTAAAACATTTTTACTGATTATTTTAAAGGGGTAAATGGGGTTAATTTTTGTAAGCCTATTTTAAACTTTTCTAATTATTCCCATTTAGTTGCTAATGGTAAAAAAATCCTCTTAGCCTATAAATATATGTTCATTTGTAATAATTAGTAAGGATTAGCAAAATCATTAAGGCCAAATTCTCTAAAAATTTCAAAATCTTATTTTAGCCTATACTACTCCCATACACTCAAAAGCTTCATTTTCCTTGATATCCAAGAGTTGTAAGTGTATTTAGAGTGTTTGTGCTTCATTCTCTATTTGCTTAAATACTCTCATCTGCTTGATTGTTGATTGATTTTAACTTTGAGAGTATAGCCTTAACTTCTTCAACTGATTTTATTTGATAAATCTTGTGTGGGAAGACTTAGAAGGTTGTGGTTCTTGCATTGTCATTGCAAGACACCTAAACCTATATTTTTATGTGCAAAAATCATTTTCAAAGCTTGCATTCAAACACTCCTTGTGCTTAGTATATTGAGAATGTAATGACTCAAAGAATAATGATATTTAAATAATAGAGAAAGGGGTGAACGGGAATATAAAAAGCCAGTAGCAGACATCGTCGATGACATGGTGTTTTAGGCTCGTCGATAAGGGTACGCTTCATCACCGAGAAAATACCGAGAGGGTGTTTTTGGAAAATCTGAATTTCATCGACGAGGGGGAGAGTTCATCAACAAGAAGCCCTTTTGACCTCGTTAACGAGGTGACGTGGCTCGTCGACGAAGCCCATAGTATAAATAACCCAAATCTCGGATTTTTACGTAGAAAATCAGAAAAATCCTCCCTCTCTCTCCTCTCTATGGTTTCTCTCTCCTCTCTCATCGATTTCGGCTCTGATGTTCGCCAAATCAACGATCTGAGGCCACCATGACGCTCCTAGGGAAGTTCTCTCCAAGTCTGCCGGAGCGGATTGTTGGTGGGACCGAGTTGAAATTCATCCCTAGTTTAAGGTTAGGCTTTTTATACAAAATTTGGTCTTCCCATACTTATAGGAAATGTTATTCACGGAAAAATACTGAAGTTTAGTTCTGTAAGTTGCCATTTTCAAGGTATTAAACGGGGAACCCTGCGGGTGCAAGACTAGTGAACTTTAGGAGGGTTTTCTTCTCAGAAATCAAGTAAGGAAATAAACTAAAGCAATTATTTTCCATGCAAATTATTATTATATATCAGAAAATTAATTTTCAGGAAAGCATGTATTATATTTGTATATTATGGAGAAAATACTTATTTGGAAAAGTAGTGTTATTATGTTGAAATATATATATATATATATATATATATGTATGTATAAAATGCCAGAAATTATGATTTTAGAATATAGTGTATGGTTTTATACAGTAATGTGTGGCATGAATATTATTTTACGTGGGAAGTACTATGATATGACAAATTTTATGAATGAAGTATATTTTCAGAAATTGTGCAATAATGCAGTACATTATGATTTCTAAATACATGATAAATGAATTATTTAATTCAGAATAATATGTATGAAATATTCGGTGCAAGGCCGTGCTTGATAGCCAGCGCAAGACTGTGTTTTATGTATGATTTTGGCATAAGGCCGTATTTATGAATGTTCGGTGCAAGGCTGCATATATGAAAGAAACTAACGCAAGGCCATATGTATGTATGTTATTTCAAAAAATGCTATCAATCTATTTATGTTAAACAAGTATATTATCATGTATTATATGTTATCAAAACCGGATGATAGTTCAGTTCAGTTACAGGAGCACGGTACCATAACTATACAAATCATATTACTATAATTATACTTGTGCTAATCGCCCCATAAGTGGGTAGGAGATGGATAGTCGATGTGGCTTTCAGTGTAGAGTTGTAAACATCCACCTAGCAATCCAGACTAGGGTGTGGCAGGTCCATCGTACTTACAGACATTTTTGACTCGGCTGTGGTCGGCCAGTCATTGTTTGGTCCCGCCTTCAGGCTGCACAACCTATCATGGGGGGTAATACATGACATCAGCTAGCTATACATCCTGGGTAAATTTCAGTATTATCAGTTATATCAAACATTTCATGATCAATATGAATTATTAGAAATTATGAAAGTATATGATTATTCAGTATTTTATGATGAATGTTTTCCAGTATATAAAATGTGTTGTATATGTATGATAACACCAAATATTCATGTTGCCACACAACTATATTTAGTTTATTTTTCCTTATTGAGAAGTATCTCACCCCTCAAACTTAAATAATTTTCTAGAAACCCAGAAAGACCGGCGGTTCGAGGCTGCCGTTGAGATAGATTGTTACTACCCCGCTAAGAGGGTAAATTTTGATTTAGGGACAGGAAACTTACGTAGAAGGTTCCTAGTTATGCATATATTTTTGTGTTTGGAGATTGTATATAAACTCAATGTTTTAGGAATATAGTTGATTCTGGAATTATGTATTTTATGGTTTGGAGAATGTGATTTAAATTTATTGCTACTTAGGTTTCCGCTGTAAATGTCAAATGTGTTCCTGTTACCCATGGGTTCGGGTTGACTTTATTATTAATTATGTTTTAATATATAACAAGATAAGCAAGTCGTTACAAAGAACATCTTGCTAAGTTTGTTTGAATCAACTTGTTAGCATATTTGAAACCTTGATATGATATTGAGATATTCAAATATTATGTTTCAAATCTTGCTTAGGTTTGCACTCTTGACCATTGATTGATTATCTATACTTGATTGAGTGTTTAGCACACATTAGAGCACTGAGAATATTTATATGTCATATGTGCTTTAAATATTGCTTGAGTTATACGGGTGTACATATATGCTTGTGAAGAAGCGCATTTCCGTGTACAAAATTTCATACCATTTGTTGTATTCCAGGCGTGGGCCTAAAGAGGGAGACTAGCCCTATGGAATAGTCCCGGACTGGCTTAGACCCAGTTAGGAAAGTTAGGTGCACCATCTTGATAAGGCGTGTTATATTAGGTGCCGCTCCACCCATTTAAGTAAGCCGTATAGGAATCCTTGTGCTGGTGTAGCCAAGGCGGGGACGTAGGCAATTTGGCCGAACCTCGATAACATATTGCGTGTATTGTTTACTTTTCCACACGTTACTTTTACTACACGTGTCTATTTATTTGTTGATTACATAGATTGACCCTAAGTTGTGTAATACTACTATTAAACTAATTGACCTAGGTGATAATTTTTAAATACCCAATTCACTCCCCTCTTGGGGTTACACCAAAGCTAACAATCCCGTCTCCATGCTCTCTCTAAGATGTGTGGGTGCACAAAACTCTGCTAAAAATTATACGCAATAGTACTGTGCCTCACTATGGTCCACCAGAGTTCTCAAATCATAAATTGCAATTTAACGTTCACATCCAACTCTAATTAACAATACGCATTCAATAATCCCAATACATTTCAGTATTTCCAACATGTCATATATATATCACAGTTCAACTCAGTATTTTTTTCATTTTACACATGCCACACATTTCAAATAATACACATAATTATATCTCATTAAAGTAGTAAGCCAACCCATATTCATCGTCAGTTTTACTGAAAAAACACATTTAATCATCTCCACAATTTCTAGAAAACTCATTACTTTAATCATTCCATTTTCACAAATAATAACTATAGCCCTAGGCTCAAAACCCACAGTTCAAACTGTTGGCTTTTTCTTTTAAAGCTCACATGTTAATCATATATATTTATAAACACATAAAACTTCCATTTTAACCGGTGAACTCTCAAAAACTACTAGCTTAATCTATTCTTCTTACCTGGTTTCCTGAACTACGCTTGCAGGAATCCCAAAATTATACCAGCGACGTTCACCCGAACCCTGAATTCATAAATCCTAATTTATCAATTCCACCCCAAATAAAATACTACTTTAATATTTTCTAAACTTATAAACTTCAAATAAATAATTGAATTACCAAAAACCACAAATTTGAAAATGAAAGAGATAGAGAAGAAAATAGAAGACCAATCTAAAATCACCTACACGTTCACTAGAGGCAAGGACAACTTTAATAAGTTGTTAGGTTCATAAAAGATGACCTTAGATAAGGAAGGTATAGGTTTTAATAGAATTGAAAATAGAAAAAGGAAGAACCTATACATGGGGTACTTTGTAAAAGAATCGAAACATTATGCTAATACCTCCTCTAATCCATACACTCACACCACATATGTCTTATGTAAAAAGAAGGGGCACGTAAAATTTGATTGCCCATTTAAAAGAAAAGGTGTGAAACCCAAACGAGTATGGAAAGTCAAAGAATCACCGACTCCTAACCCATCAAGAATAAAAGATAGAAAAAATGGTATGGATTGTTAAGAAATCAAGCCCCTTGAAATTCAAGGAAGAATTTATTCAAACAGGAATTACTTGATCACATAATTCTTCCTTAGCATTTAGGATTAGCCATAGGGGGTAGTGTTGACTAAAGGCTTAGGAAGTGGTTCGAGATAAAAATGTAAAATCTTAGTATATGTCCACTATTTAAAATTTTACATACTAAGTATTTTGAAAAATCAAGCCAATCTACAAATCCAAGTATGTAACCAATCTGAACTTAATGCATATATTCATTGGTTGAAATATGAAATTATTAGCTGTTTGAATAAAAATCCACTTCAAAATGGACAAGGCAATTGTGCTTGGAATATTATTCTCATATGCTTAATTCATACTTGAATATACAAATCTTTAAGTTAAGCATATCTTGTCCATTGCACATATTTGAGCTTTAGGGAATCCATCTCGATATATATTATTTAAACCTAAAATTTTTTTGAATATAAAAGCCTTAACCATAGCTTAGTCATTACTCCAGGCTTAAGCACTAATGATTATTAGTCCCTATTCTAACTAATGCTTACTTAAAGACATCCTTCCATAATTAAAATTAAAGGCAACCACTAAGGGATTCTAGTTTCACTAATTAACCAAAATATTCCCTTTTGTGCTTAAAATGTAAAAATCTTCTAATTTTGGTTCACCGTATCCTCCACAAGAAATTCTTACCAAACCATGATCATATTCGGTAAGGTTTCACTCATTCCTTGGTTTGTATCCTTACATGATCATAGCTAAAAGATACTTTCCAATCACCAAAGAGCAGTGTTCCAAAATTTATACTCTTCTAGTTGCTCTTTATCTAAATTGTTTGGACGTATCCTCTTCCATGCAAATATCTTGAATCATGCCCATTCATAATGAATACTCTTTGAACATAACATAAATTTTAATTTTTCAAGAGTATTAATCCAAAATTTCTTTCATAAGCTCTCAAACATTAAATCAAATCCTTTAGAGCTTCAGCTTTGTGAATTAAGTTAAATGGCTAATATGATTGCTATCGGTTTCAGCATATATGAAAATGCAATAACTAAGAAACCTATGCATGAACGATAAAAAAGACAAGCTAGTTTAACTTATGCCTCTCACGTATTGAAAATCATAAGAAGAGAAGCAAATATAGGCTTAGAACTCTCAAAGAAATATTCATTGTGACTTTTTGGTCCATTAAACCTAAGAACTCGTAGCCAAGCATATATCATTAAAAATCCAAATCTCTTGGCTAAATGATTTGAAAAATAAGAAAAATACATTAAAAGAGTCAAGTGCATAATTGAGGGGTAGCATTCATCTTTCATATCTATATTCATTAAAATGCTCTCAATTTTTATCTATGCTTATATGTCTGTATACACCTATGAGAACAATTCTGCACTAATCTCATAACCATCCATTGTTAGTTATTGTTCATATCATCTGTTGGATAGTTCATTTCTTTTATGAGTTGTTGATTAAACTACTGGAAAGCATGCTTGTGTTGAAAGCCTCTCGCATGGTGGATGTAGTGATATAATTTGCATGCTAGTTGTAGATATTAGGTTGTAGCTTTCTTTATATGATTTATCTATTGAAAAAAACCCATTATCAGGTACAAGTTTTATAAGAAAATGTCCAATTTACAGACAGAATGCTACCGAAATTTCGGTAGATTTTTTCCAAAATAAAACTTTGTACAAAGATGATTATGACAATAAAAATGTTAAAATGTTTTTGAAAGGATGAGTGAAAATCATTTAAACAATTAAACTTCATCCTAGCATAATCATCAATTATTTAGAAAGGCTAAGATTCATCCCTAGAAAAGGAGCATAAAGAACTCATTTGCATCATGCTTTGAATTTTGAATATTAAGGCTCTTCTAAGAACTCTGAACATCATATCCAGCTCTTAAAGTTATATATTTAGATATGGATTGTTCTCGGTTATATGCTTTATTTCATGCCTTAATATATATTCTCTGATGCATTTTGAAGGCTATAGGGAGACTATACTAGTTGCCATGTTTGAAATAATTCGGCTAATATCCAGTGTAGTTATGTTAAAAGTTTTAAAATGATGGCTTATACTACTAGGCATAATGAAATAATTCTCTATCTGGTATAAGCTATTTATTGCATCTAAGCTATAACTCAAATTGATAGGGGGAGCATCTTAAATTAAAATGCTCATCTTATTATGCTATCAAATACTTTTAGCTTAGATTTGTTATTGAATCAAGTGTGGCATGAGTTTGAATGAAATACTTTATTGAAAACTTAAGTTGAAATATGTTAATTTGCCTCTGTCATTTGATTTCCATATGATCTTGCATGTGATTGTTAAATTTTTAGGATCATTATGATTGTGGTTTTTTGGTTAAATTTTAGTATGTGCTTCATTGACAAACCAGAAAATTTGTGCTTGCTTGTTTTAAATTAAAGTTTCTTTTTTAGTAAGCACCCCCCAGTATGTTTTGCAAATATCAAAGGGGGGTATATTTATTATTATTATTATTATTATTATTATTATTATTATTATTATTATTATTATTATTATATGCTATAAAATTGCATAACTGGTTAGGTAACTTCACATAAAAATGCATGTGAACTAGTTAGACTGTGTTTATGCTCAAACCTTCTTTTTGGTATCATATGTTGTGTTCCTTTAACTCAAATCTTCTACAGGTCTTATGATATGTTTCAATTGTAATGGTTTGTGTGTGTTTATAGTCTAACCTTGTTTTCATGTCATTTAAATCATTTAAATGACCAATTATATAGTTTGTGTGATCAAATTGCTATACTTCATATTTTGTCATTCATTGTGCATTGTATGATTATGTTATCTTTTTGGATGCTAAAAGTAATAATTCTTAATCATGCTGGACTATTTGATTTGGAAATTGTGGATAAATTGTTAATCTAAAACTCAAAACAGGTCAATTGTGTACAAAATTATTTTGGGAATGCTCCATTTTCAAACAACATGTCGCCGAATTTTTCAAAAATCCTCCCAATATATCTTTTGTATCTAAATGACTTCTTTTGCCTTCATGCTATATTTCTTAACCCTTTTTGTTGTTTCCAAAAGGGGGAGAAAAGGCAAAATTGGGTACAACAATAAATTTAAACTGCGTTCATAAGGCTTTAATTGTCTTTATGCATATAGTCAAGGGAAGACTTTCTTGGTTGTACCCACTTTTACATAAAGTATTTGTCATCATCAAAAAGGGGGAGAATGTTGACCTGATAGGTCACATCCAGTTTTGATCATGAAAAATACTCTTGGTACTGATGGTTGTACTAAGGCTTGCATGCAGGTTCATTGTGCACGTGTATTCAGACTGAAAGACATACCATGATGGCGTGCAGTGTTCGCGCCAAAGAATGAAATTTTATGTGTTATATTTATATTTATCTTTCATTTTCTTCATTCTGGGATGTAATATTTATTATGAAATGTACACCCTATGGCCTGTAATATTTTGCATCATGCATGATAGGTAGGTATACTCAAATCGACCCTAGTTGGACTTTAGGTACCTACACAGACCATAGAAAGACCTTAGGGATCACCCTTCGGTTGATTGATGCTGAATTGTTTCGATATGATAGAAAGTCCTTAGGTCCCTAAACAAATGCACAAACAGTCCCCACATCACTCTTCATATCAAGGGAATTAAATTTGGCTAAAATGGACCTTAAATTGAAAAGGTTTAGAGGGTTCGGGCGACCGAACCCAAGCTGTGTAAAATGGCTCGGGCGATCGAACGAGTCAACATGTTGACTTCATATTTTGGGCACCCGAACCTATATTGAGCGTATCTTCCTCGAGCACCCAAACCTATGTCAGGTTCCTTTTCAACTACATGTGTGCCCGAACGATCACGTTCAAAATGGGCTCGAGCGACTGAATTGGTTGGTTCGGTTAACCAAACTTGGAACTGGGCACCCGAACCTAGGACATTTAGCTACTGACTTTGGTTCAGCCAACCGGTCCTTAATTCAGGCATCCGAACCATTAAATAATTATTTTGTGACTGAATCTGTTCAGGCACCCGAACCTCAGGCCAGGCACCCGAACCACTCAGGTTAAAACATTTTTACTGATTATTTTAAAGGGGTAAATGGGGTTAATTTTTGTAAGCATGTTTTAAACTTCTCTAATTATTCCCATTTAGTCCCTAATGGTCAAAAAATCCTCCTTGCCTATAAATACATGTTCATTTATAATAATTAGCAAGGATTAGCAAAATCATTAAGGCCAAATTCTCTCAAAATATAAAAATCTTATTTTAGCCTATAGTACTCACATACACTCAAAAGCTTCATTTTCCTTAATTATCCAAGAGTTGTGAGTGTATTTAGAGTGCTTTTGTTTCATTCTCTATTTTCTTAAATACTCTCATCTGCTTGATTGTTGATAGAATTTAACTTTGAGAGTATAGCCTTAAGTTCTTCCACCGATTTTATTTGATAAATCTTGTGTGGGAAGACTTAGAAAGTTGTGGTTCTTGCATTGTCATTATAAGACACCTAAACCTATATTTTTGTGTGCAAAAATCATTTTCAAAGCTTGCATTCAAACACTCCTTGTGCTTAGTATATTGAGAACATCTTGCTGAGTTTGTTTGAATCAACTTACTAGCATATTTGAAACCTTAATATGATATTGAGATATTCAAATATTGTGTTTCAAATCTTTCTTAGGTTTACACTCTTGATCATTGATTGATTATCTATACTCGATTGAGTGTTTAGCACACATTAGAGCACTGAGCATATTTACATATCATATGTGCTTTTAATATTGCTTAAGTTATACTGGTGTACATATCTACTTGTGAAGAAGCACATTTCCGTGTACAAAATTTCATACCATTTTTTGTATTCCAGGCGTGGGCCTGAAGATGGAGACTAGCCCTAGGGAATAGTCCCGGAATGGCTTAGACCCGATTAGGAAAGTTAGGTGCGCCATCCTGGTAAGGCATGTTGTACTAGGTTCCGCTCCACCCATTTAAGTGAGTTGTAGTGGAATCCTTGTGCTGGTGTAGCCAAGGCGGGGACGTAGGCAATTTGGCCGAACCTCAGTAACATATTGCGTGTATTGTTTACTTTTCCGCACTTTACTTTTATTGCACGTGTATGTTTATTTGTTGATTGCATAGATTGACCCTAGGTTGTGTAATACTACTGTTAAACCGATTGACCTAGGTGATAATTTTTAAATACCCAATTCACCCCCCTCTTGGGGTTGCACCAAAGCTAACAATCCCATCTCCACACTCTCTCTAAGATGTGTGGGTGCATTAATCTCTGCCAAAAATTATACGCAACAATATTGTGCCTCACTATGGTCCACTGGAGTTTTCAAATCATAAATTGCAATTTAACGTTCACATCCAGTTCTGATTAACAATACACATGCAATAATCCCAATACATTTCAGTATTTCCAACATGTCATATATATATATATATATATATATATATGTCACAGTTCAACTCAGTATTTTTTCATTTTACTCATGCCACACATTTCAAATAATACGCATAATTATATCTCATTAAAATAGTAAGCCAGCCTATATTCATTGTCAGTTTTACTGAAAATACACATTTAATCATCTCCACAATTTCTAGAAAACTCATTACTTTATTCATTCCATTTTCACAAATAATAACTATAGCCCTAGGCTCAAAAACCATAGTTCAAACGGTTGGCTTTTCTTTTAAAACTCACATGTTAATCATATATATTTATAAACACATAAAATTTTCATTTTAACCGGTGAACTCACAAAAAATACTAGCTTAATCTATTCCCCTTACCTGGTTTCCTGAACTACGCCTGCAGAAATCCCGAAATTATACCCGCGGCATTCACCCGAACCCTAAATTCATAATCCTAATTTATCTATTCCACCCCAAATAAAATACTACTTTAATATTTCCTAAACTCATAAACTTCAAATAAATAATTGAATTACTAAAAACCACAAATTTGCTTAATTTCCTAAATCTTACCCTAACCTTGGATTGGTGCTTGGAAAACCCAATTCAAAAATCCTCTCTACTAGACTTGTAGAGAAACGCTCTTAGAACGACATGGTGGTTTCATATCGCTGGTTAGGCTGAAGATTTGAGAGAAATTGAGGAGAAAGAGTGGGTTTACCTTACCCCAGGAGTGGTGCCTACGCGCTGCTCCTACGACAAATCCACTCTGATAGAATTGTCAGTGGCGGAGATAGGAACCCATCGGTATCTTCCGTTTTATGATCGGCCGAATATTTGCCAAGAAAATGAGGAAAGAGAGAAAAGTGGAGGCAAAGGGAGAGAGACGAAGAGAGAAAGAGAATGAGTGATGCACAGCCAGTGGGACTTGAATTGGATTTCACTTTTGAAATCAATCTTAATTTCCTCAGTAAGTATCCATAAAGTAAACATATTATATATATATATATATATATATATATAAATGTATATGTATGCCTATATATCCATCATATTATTTATTTAATTACTTTAATTTAATAATTTTTAATTAATTAATTGATTAATAATAAAAAAATTTTGGGTTACTACATAGATGCTTCCGCTAACAAGAGTTTCTTGGGATTGGTTGGATACTATCACCGACTTGTAGAGGGATTCTCTAAATTGTCAGGCCCATTGAAAAAACTGACTAGGAAGAGTGTGAAGTTTGAATGGATAGATGAGTGTGAACAGAACTTCTAGAAATTAAAGCAGCGTCTCATCACTACACCGGTTCTGAAGATTCCATCGGGAGAAGAGTATTTTCTAATTTATACTGATGCGTCACACAAAGGGCTCGGGTGTGTTCTAATGCAGCGGGGGAGAGTTATAGATTTTGCTTCACGGTAGCTCAAAGAATATGAAAAGAATTATCCTACCCATGATCTAGAGTTAGCAGTTGTGGTTTATGCTTTGAAAATTTGGAGACATTATTTGTATGGGGGTAGGTGTGAGATCTTCATTGACCACAAGAGTTTGAAGTACTTTTTCACATAGAAGAAATTAAATATGAGGGAGAGGAAGTGGCTAGAGCTGATTAAAGATCATGACTGCACCATCAGTTACAACTTAGGAAAAGCTAAGGTGGTAGTTGATGCTTTGAGCCAGAAACCAGTGGGATCAATAATATCAGCAGTATTGACTCAACATCCAATCTAGATGGATATAGAAAGGCTTGGTGTGGAATTGGTAGAGGGAAATCACTAGACACTCATTGCTAATTTGGTACTCCAACCCACCTTACAGGAAAGAATTAAAGTTGCTCAGATGAAAGATGTGGAATTAATGAAAATTATGGATAAAGTGCAGAATGGTCAGGGAGCAGAGTTTAATATCTCATATAATGGAGCTTTGAGGTTCTGTACCAAACTTTGTGTGCCTACTGATGCTGAAATTAAAAGAATTATCTTGGAGGAAGTGCATTAATCCCTTTATACAGTGCACCTTGGAAACACTAAAATGTATAGGGATCTATGGAAATCTTTTTGGTGGGGTAATATGAAGAAAGAAATCGCTGAATATGTAAAGCAGTGTTTGACATGCCAGCAGGTGAAAGCTGAGTATCAGAGACCGGCGAGATCATTGCAACCACTTCACATCCCCGAATGGAAGTGTGAGCATATTTTGATGGATTTTTTATAGGATTACAGCCAACATTGCATGGGCAAAACGCCATATGGGTGGTGGTGGACCATTTGACAAAGACTTCCCATTTTCTTCCAGTCAGGGCTAACCACTCCATAAGTAGATTGACAGAATTATATATCAAGGAGATAGTTAGACTTCATGGAGTACCAGTGTCCATCATTTCAGACCAAGACCTATAATTCACATCTCAACTCTAAAAGAGCTTATAGAGAGCTTTGGGGTCCCAGTAGACTTTTAGCACGACTTTTCACCCCCAAACCGATGGACAAACAGAGAGGACTATCTAAATATTAGAAGATATGCTTCGAGCTTGTGTGTTAGATTTTGGGGGCAGCTAGATTTAATGCCACTGGTAGAGTTTTCTTATAATAATAGTTACCAGAATAGTATTGAAATGGCATCATATGAAGCACTATATGGTAGAAGGTGCCAAACTCCACTATATTGGGATGAAGTTAGTGAAAGACAGATTCTAGGGCTGGAACTTATACAACAAACTTCTGAGAAAATTAAGCTTATCCAGTAGAGGATTAAAATAGCTCAGAGTAGACAGAAAAGTTATGCAGACACTCACCAGAGGGAGCTGGAGTTGAGTAGGAGATCATATGTTTTTGAAAATTGTACCAATGAAAGGAGTGATGAGATTTGGTAAGAAGGATAAGCTAACCCCTAGGTATATTAGGCTATTTTAGGTATTAGAAAGAATTGGTCAAGTTGCCTACAGGTTAGCGTTACCCCTAGCACTATTCAGAATCCATGACGTATTTCATGTGTTCATATTGAAGAAATATGTCCCAGATCCATCATATATAAGTTATAAGGCACTAGAGCCAGATACTCTATCATATGATAAAGTGTCGTACAGATCTTAGACCAAAAAGAGTAGGAATTGCGTACTAAGAAAATCTCATTGGTTAAGGTACTCTTACGTAATCACGCAGTTGAGGAAGCCTCATGGGAATCAGAGGAGGAAATGCACCAGAGGTACCCACACTTGTTTAGCGGGACCTAGAGTTAGACAGATAATGTATAATTTCAGGTAAGTACTCGTTATATGTAAGCAGGTTTTGTGCAGGTAAAGTAGTTGAGTGTAATTAATTGTAAATCTAAATGTGATGGTTTTTATATTAAGTGGTTTTGGGAGAGTTTTGATTTGATTATTTTAATCTCCCAAATTTGTTTATGTAACCACGGTATTCTTCCGCCACAAGTGAGGATTATTAATAAAATTGGGACGAGGCAGCTATGGGGTGGTCGCCGACTCTTCCTACAATTGGATAAACATTTCAATGAATTCCTAGAGGAGATTGTGGTAAGAGTAATTTAGCAAATTTCGAGGACAATTTTTTTATGAGGGGAGAATGTAGTGATCCCAAAAATAATAATAATAATAATAATTATTATTATTATTATTATTATTATTATTATTATTAATTAAATAATATAATATAATAATATATTCATATAATATAATATGTTTATATATATATCTTCTATTCTCCAGAAACTTTACATTATATTATATTATATATATATATATACCTTCTTATCTCAACTTTAGGAGAATTGAGATTACAATTTTGAAATAGAAGCTCCCAAATCGTGAGCTCTCCTTCTCTCTCTCTCTCTCTCTCTCCTCTCTCTCTCTCTCTCTCTCTCTCTCTCTCTCTCTCTCTCTCTCTCTCTCTCTCTCTCTCTCTCTCTCTCTCCTCAATCTCTCTCAAATCTTTAGTTAAATCGACGATCAGACACCACTGCGAGGTCCCTGTTTCGATCCTTAGCCAGTTAATCAGAGCTGATTTTAAGTTTGAGCTTCCTAGGAACCACTCCAAGGCTAGGGTAAGGATAATGAAATTATATCAGTTAATCATTTTTAAAGTTTAATCAGTTATTGGGAGTGTGTGGGCCTAGGAAACGTGAATATGGTTATTGTTCCGAGGTTGAGCTGATTTTACAAGGGTTTATGAATGCAAGGTTTTGTGCGAACACCGCAGGCACTGTTATAGGATTCCTGCAGGCATTTCTTTAGAAAATAGGTAAGGAGAATAGATTATGCTAAGCGTTTTTACAAAGTTAACTACTAAAATTATAGTATGTAATTTTAGAAATGATATCTAAGTTTTCCTGGGTACACATACATAGGAGATGGGAGTTTTGAAATGATATACACCTTGTGTAAGTTGGGTTGGGTTGAGTAAAACCCTAGAGATAATTATATCAATATTTTCAACAGTATATTAAAGTACGGATTATCAAAGAAAATGTGCGGCATGAGTTGAATATTATGCATAAATAACTTTAACAGTTTATGAAAAAGTATACATATAGACAGAGATCTAACTTTTATACAGTGCCATAATATGACAGTGTTTTTTATTTTTATATATATAAAGCTACGGTGTAATCGAGATTATACAGAGTTTTATACAGATTTTAAACAAAGATATAGTGTTCAATATAGAACTATAGTACAGAGTTTTATACAGATATATTATACAATAATATATTGTTCTATATAAAACTATAGCATTCCCTAAGTGGAACTACAACGTTCCTTATGGAACTATAGCGTTCCTAAGTGGAACTATAGCACATATATTTTATACAAGGATACAGCATTCCTTATGGAACTACAGCATAGTATTTTATACAGAGTTACAGTATTACAGTGGTTTGAAAAACAATATAACAATTTTATGCAAAAATGCGTATATGAAAACATGTTATGTTATTGTTTTGGAAATTGCATTATATGGTTTAAGAACCTTGATGGACCATAGCTAGGCATGGTACCATGGCCCCATAGTTGCTAGTGCAACCACACTTCTTTGATAAGATGTTGGTGGCATAGTCGATTTTGCCATTGAAGTGTAGAGTTACCCCTAGAGTCCAAACCAATAGGTAGGCGAATCGTACTCATAGTTACAGATACAGTTATAGATACAGACATAGTTGATCTAGTCTGGGTAGACCAACCAGTGCTAGGTCCATCCTTCGAGCCGCACAACCCAGATTATGCCGGTTTAATTCATAATGTTACAGTATTATCCATCCAGGGTAGTTCTTCTATACATATATGCACATTTACCTGTACAGAGATGCTTATTTTATATAGAGTATGAACTGAGACACTTGTTATATACAGAGTATGAATCAAGATACAGATTTTTTATATAGAATATGATTTGAGATACCAGTTTATACAGAGTATGATTTGAGATACTATTTTTATAGGCATGTATATAGTTCTATATGAGTTCACAGAGTAAGAAAAAGATAGACTATGAAGGTGTATTTGAAACATTTAAACTCATGTTACCACACACTGATAATAATCTATTATGTCTTACTTAGAGGTGTCTTACTCTTATAATTTCATCATTTCAAGAAACCTAGCTAGACAAGCCTAGAGTTCTTCAAAGCGGAGATTAAGAATAATATTCAAAGTAAGTAATGGTGAGACACCGTGTTGTATAGAAAAGTATTGTGTATTTTTGAAATGGTTATGGATGGACATACTTTGGGAAATTGTGTATAGTTATGGTGATGAATAGAATTGTGGTATTGCTATTGGATGTGTATGTATATAGATGCTTCCGCTGAGTTTTATGACTGTTTGAGGACTGTTGTGCCTAGTGCCACTTTAGGCATCATAGGTTACTATAGTGCATTTGCTACAAGAATTATGTATAGTACTTTACATAGGTTATTATAGTCTAGTATCAGAGTTGTCATGATGATAGTATTATTCTTGTATCAAAGCAAGTTTATTATATATATATATATATATATATATATATATATATATATCAGAGTTGTCATGATGATAGTATTATTCTTGTATCAAAGCAAGTTTATTATATATATATATATATATATATATATATATGGGGGGAAAATGGTAGAAAATCGCGGCATTATAGTGGGAATAAGAGTTGGAAGATGATTATAAATGGTGGAAGTTGTATGAATGTTGTGTCAAAGTCTGTAGCTAAAAAGTTGGGTTTGAAAGTTGAGCCACACCCACAACCATATAAAGTAGCTTTGGTTGATGTCACTATCATGCTCATGAGCCATAGATGCCTAGTCTCCATTAAGATTCGTGATTATGAGGACGAGATTTGGTGTGATGTCCTTCCTATGGATGTTGCCTATATTCTTTTAAGAAGACTGTGGTTGTATGGTTTGGATGTCTCACATAATGGACGTGCCAACAATTATTCCTTTAGGTGCAATGGCAAAAGAATTATTTTGAGTCGGCTAGAACCAAAAGATGAGAAAAAAAAAAAAAAGAAAAGAAAGAAACTAGTGGAGAATCATTGAATATCATAATTAAAAATCAATTTGAGCAGGAAAGTTTAGATACATGGGTAGTATATAAGATTGATACTAGGGAGATTGAAACACCCCTTCCTGAGTATAAAACACCACTAGAAGTATCACCTATACCCTTTGAGTTTAAGGATGTTATCTCTAAGCCACCTAGTGAGTTACCTCCGATGATGGAGATTCAACATGTCATTGACCTTGTTCCTAGTTCATCTCTACCTAATTTACCATATCATAGAGTGAACCAGCGTGAACATGAGGAGTTGATGAAACAAGTGAATGAACTAAGGGAATATGACTTTATTCAGGAGAGCATAAGTCCATGTGCTTGCCCTGCTCTCCTCACTCACAAGAAAGATGACACTTGGAGCATGTGCATCAATAATAGAACAATTAACAAGATTACCATAAAGAATAGGTTTCCCAAGACCATTGTCTTTGATAGGGATGTAAAATTTGTAAGTTACTTTTGGAAAACCTTATAAGCCATGTTAGGCACCAAACTCCAGTTTTCTAGTGCTTACCACCCCCAAATTGATGGGCAAACTAAGGTAGTTAATAGGAGCTTAGGTGACCTATTGAGATGCCTAGTAGGTGGGAATGTAGGTTCATGGGAGTGTCTTCCTATGGTTGAATTCACATTTAATAGTTCAGTGAATAGACTCATAGGATTGAGTCCTTTTCAGGTTGTCACTGGTTACCAACTTAGGAAGTCCATAGATCTCATCCCATTACCACCACAGGCTAAAGTGAATGAGCAAGCAAGTGCTTTTGCAAAACACATACATAATCTACACTCTAAAATAAGGATGAAAATTAACATCGCATGTTTCAAGAATTTTCAGAGGGTGATAAGGTTATGGTTCATATTCATCTCGAGCGGATTCCTATAGGAAAGGTAAGAAAGTTGCATGCTAAAAATTTTAAAGAAAATTAGTTCTAATGCTTACATACTTGATATTCCTATTGATTTTGGCATAAGCAATGTGTTTAATGTTGAAAATCTAACACCTTTTCTTGAAGCATTATCTTTTGTGGAGCCATCCAATACTAACCTTCAAGGTGATTCTACTCCATTTCCCACTCCTCCTGAACCTGAAACCCCAAAGTTACCTTTACCTCCACCTTTACCCATACCCAAGAACCCTAATGATATTGAAGAAATCTTGGATGATAAGACAACATTCACATGAGTAAGATCATACCAAATGTTCTTGGTCAAGTGGAGAGGTAAGCCACTTTCCGAGAGGAGTTGGATTCTTAAAGAAGACCTCTTTCATCTCAACCCAGAGTTGTATTCCCAGTACATCACTTCTTATTCTTCGGAGAAGAATTCTTTTAGGACCAAGAGAGATGATGGGGATCAACATGTCTTACCCATCTCCTTTGCAGATTTGGTAACTCGTGGATGACCTCCTGATGTCCACTCCTTTGCTGATATGTTGACACGTGGACGACCTCCCATCATACGAATTGTTTTGTAGGTTTGCATAAATTATTTGAAGATTTATAGTGGAAGACTTTATTATTATTATTATTATTATTTTGCTTGGTTTTGTATTTGTTTGGACATCTCATTTCAAGATTATTAGGTGCTTGAAGACCCAAGGAAGTGTTAAAGCAAGATCCATCTCAAGACCCATATGGGCTCCACACAACTTGTTGTCTCCACACGATTCCAATGGGTCCCACACGGATTGGGCCTCCCTTTGACTAATGTGTCACATTTAATTTGTAGTATTGCAAGACAATTAAACTTGCTTGCATGTGTATGTTTAGTAAGTTGTGAGTCTTTAATGTGTTAGGATTTAGTGAGTATTTATTATGTTTGGTTTCCCATGTCTTGCCCCCCCATGCTTGTGTAAGAAGTTAATGTCTTGTCCCCATTGCTAAGTCTTTATATTTAGCTTTGTAAGAACTCTAATGCAGCTAAGCTAAGTTTGAATATTGAAAGAATTATTTTTTGTTGAAGTTTAGCTTTGTCCAATCTATCGATTGTGTAGTGTGAGGCTACAACGTTTTGTTCAGAGATCAAGTGGTGAGAGACCACTCTACCATCGACACCATCACCATCTCCTCCCTCTCATCCACACGACCACTCCTATCTAAACGCCACATGGCCTTCCCCCTTATACACCCACACGACCACACCTTCCCTCACTCCATTGCTGTGTTCATCTTAGGGATTCAAAGCTTGTTTGAAGGAATTATGGCGTGGTCTAACTCATGTTTAACGACGTCAAGCTATCCTACAAATCTCTTGGTAAATTCAATATTTTCTTGAATCCTTGCTTATTTTTGTGAACCATTGCTAGTAGCCTAAAATTTCCATATTTGAATAACCCAATTAAAGTCGTAGATTTCAATATTGATACTTGCTAGCTAATATCAATTGCATGAATATTGGTTTGTTAACTTAGAACTTACACTATTGAATCTTTGAAATTAACATTTTCTGCATAAAACTAGATTTTTTTATTAGTAAACACTTAGGACTTATTTTTTGGACAAACACATACACCCTTTCAAAAATTCGACAACATGTGAAAGGTACCATAATTTATGGTGTTTGTGTTAGGTAATTGAATTCTTAATCCAAAGTGTTTTGATTGTATGTGCTTGTGTGAGGGTTGAACCTTAGGACTAGGTTGACCAATCCCATCCTACATCACATTTCCAAATCTGATAGTCACTTGCAAGTTGTTTTGGCATACCTTGAGCCCATCCATGAACCCAAATTGAAACATATTGGGTTCAACCCAATTAGCCATGCCTCAATTGATTTTAAAATAAATCCCAATCTCATTTAGCCTAAATACAAATTAATGAAGTCATATGCTCATGGCCCAAATAACTCATCCCATAACTTTAACCTAAATCTAATCCCATTATTAGTTCAGCCCAGACTTAACTCCAGCTTAGCTAAACTTAGGTTGAAGTTTAGATCAAGACCTGAACCCTTGTTTGGATTGCTAGAAAGAGGAAGAAAATGCAAGAAAATTTAGAGAAAATGGAAAGAAGAAAATAATAAATAGAGTAGAGATTAGGGAGGACTTATCTTTGGTTTGGCTTTGAGATTTTAGAGCTTTCTATTTGTGTTTTCCTCTTATTTTTCTTTTTTCTTTTTTCTTTTTTTTTTTTGAAACATGCAAAAATGAGAAACATATAGTGAGGATGAGAAAGAGAAAAAGAAGTCAAGGGAGAAAGAATTGAAAATGAGTAAAAAAGAGATTTTTGTGTGTGTGTGTGTGTGTGTGTGTGTGTGTGTGTGTGAGAGAGAGAGAGAGAGAGAGAGAGAGAGAGAGAGAGAGAGAGTGCAAGACTGAGAGCTGAGAGAAAGGGCGAGAGAGAGAGAGAGAGAGAGAGAGAGAGGTATGAATGTTGATCCTATGGGTCCTTCCCAATTTTGATAATCAAAAATACTCTTTGTATTTGATAGCTTTCAAGTTTGTGTACAAGTTTATATTAGCAAATCAATTGATGGCACACGAACCAAAACCTGAAGACCTTGAAGATTATTTCTTATTGTAATTTATATTATTTGGGTCTGTAATAATTTATATTGGTCTGTAATAATTAATGCATGGCATGCATGTAGGAATTAAAGCTCAAAGACCTTACGGATCAGTCGACCAACGTCAGGTTTTTTGGCGTACTTAAAAAGGCCTTAGAAAATACACTAGGTCCAAGCACTTGCATGTAAGAAAAACTTCAGAGGGTTTGATCGCCCAAACCTAAGTTGTGTAAAATGGCTTAAGCGACCAAACAAGTCAACATGTTGACTTCATGTTTCAAGCACCCGAACCTATATTGAGTGTATCTCCCTCGGGCACCCGAACCTGGGTTAGATTCCTTTTCATCTACTCGAGTGCCCGAACGAATATGTTCAAAATGGGTTCAGGCGACCGAATTGGCTGGTTTGGTTAACCGAACTTGGAACCAAGCACCCAAACCTCAGACAAAATGTTACTGACTTTAGTTTAGCCAACCGACCCTGATTTCGAGCACCCGAACCTTTAAAAATTGAATTTCTGACTGAGTCTATTCGGGCACTTGAACCTCAGATCGAGCACCTGAATCTCGCGGGTAAAATTATTTTTTACTGGGGTTAAATTTAATTAAACATGGTTAATTTTCCTAAACCATTTTAAAACAATTTTAAGAATACCCTACAAGTCCCCAACAGTTATAATTTTGTCATTCTCTACACATAGGGGCTCATTTGCAAAATTAAGGGGAGATTAGTAATATAATTAGTGAAAAATCCTCTCAATCTCAAAAAACCTATTTTTTTCTATTCCACTCCAAATACTCTCATATATTCATTCCCTTTATACATCTTAACATTGTGAGAGTTTACAAATTGTGCTACTGCTTATTAGGTATTGCTAATACTCCCATTGTCTTGTTTGAATATTTGATATTGATTTGGGAGTTTAGCCTAGTTTATCCCATAGATTTTTTTATTGATAAAATCTTGTGTTGGGATAAACTCATAAGCTTAAGGATCTTTGCATTGTCATTGCAAGATTCCTATAGCTTTATTTTTGTGTGCAAAATATTTTACAAAACTAGATTTCAAACAACTCTTGTGCTAGATACATTTGAGAAAATATTTTTTAAGTTCGTTTGAATATCATTACTAGTATCTTTGAAACACTACTCTGATATTGAGATTTAATATGCTTTGCTTTCAAAGATTAGCTTGTTAGAACACTCTGCGCATATTCAAAATTATACATCCTTAAGTGTTGATTGCACACGTAAAGCACCGAGCTTATAGTTCTTACATCATTGAGGTGCATTGATTATATTGTGCATATTGTAGTACATATCTGCTTAGTATGAGAAGCATATTTCCATGTATGCAAATTTTATATACATTAGTTGTATTCCAGGAACGGGCCTGAAGAAGGAGATTAGCCCTGTTGAATAGTCCTAGATTGGCTTAGACCCGGTTAGGAAAGCTAGGTGCACCATCCTGGTAAGGCGTGTTGGTTGAGGTTAGCCCTGTTAATTGACCTAGTTGTAATCGGTTCAGCTCCACCCATTAAGTGAGCTTTAGAGGAATCCTCGGGCTTGCGAGCTAGAGGCAGGGATGTAAGCACAGTTAACCGAACCCTGATAATATATCGTGCGTATTTTTTATATTTTCGCAAATTTATTTTTCGTACTTTTAGTTTCTGTACATGTATATTGTATGCTTGATTCATTATATGTAGTACATTTATTGATTGGGTTTATAATTAAATAGAAAGACCTTAAGTTTGTGTAATGCTGCTGCTAGATTGGTTTACCTAGGGGCAAACTTTTTAAATACCCAATTCACCTCCCCCCCTCTTGGGAATACACCAAAGTGAACAATGAAGAAAACAAAGAGAGAGAGAGAGAGAGAGAGAGAGAGAGAGAGAGAATGAAAAAATGAGGAGAGAGAGAGAGTGAGGAGAGAGGAGAGAGAGAACGGGAAGACACAAAAAAGGAAAAGAAAAATGGGACACATGTCACAATCAAGACCGCACGTTCAGGGATTAACGCGGCGCAGTCCTAGCCATCCAAGTAGTGTTTTCTTTGGATGACCGGATCGATGCCACGTTAGCAATCTGCATCAAAAGTCTAGCGCTTGTCGTAGTTTGCCACATGACGGGTGACGTCATGCTAACATCACTTTGCTTTAGTAAATAATAAAAAATAAAAAACACAAAATAAAAATATAAAATATTAGCATCATGTGTCGTCACTACTGGCCAATACGTGGCAGCTCAACTAGGACAACTTGAGTTGACCTCTTGACCTGATTCAGACCAGTTGAACCAATCTGACCCATTCCGAACTGCTAGTTTGTTCTTTAATTTAAAATTTAATTTTTAATTTATTTTTAAATTTTTAAAATTATAAAAAATAGTAAAATTTAGGAAAAAATATTTAAAAATAAAAAAATTTAAAAATTATTTGAGTTATTTTGACTTAGATAACAAAACAATGGGAAAATAAAAATATCATAAATAAATAAAATGGAGAAAAAGTCTTAAAAAATCCTAGGGAATTGCAGAAAAATATTGAAAATTTTTCACAAAATTTTTAAAAAATAATTAGAAGCCTGGGATATTTTAAAGACTTTTCTTGCTCAAAATTTAATGAATTTTTTTTATTATTTGTGTATATATATATTCTATTTTGGTGTGTGTGCATCTCAATGATTAAACAAAGGGTAAAGAGGTGTTTCAAACCTCACCTATATTAAATAAGATGGGGGGTTTATCTAATAAGATCTCTTCCTTTGAAGGTCTTATTAGATAGTCTTAAATCGCATTTTATTTCACATTTTCTTTTAAAGTTTTAATATTAATTCGATTTTTAAGTTGTTAATTAAAGACTATTAGATTTAGTTTAGGAATAATTCATCGTTAATTAGGTATTATTTGTAGAACGAGTGTAATGGGGGTGCTGGTACCTTCCCTCGCATAACTTAACTCTCAATCCCAACTCTGGTAAATACAGATCGAGACTACTAGTTTCTTGACTTAAAATTAGTTTAAGATCTAATCAATAAGTAGTAATTAGGCGAACTAACCATATCTAGGAAAATAACAGGTTAGTAGTAACTCCATTGAATCTTTAATATTATTATTTCTCATCATTTCGAACTCTCTCTCCAGGACGTCGTGACTATGTCCATAATTAAACTCTTCTATTGTTGCCAACTATTTGTTCAAAGTGCCCAAAACGGGTGAAAGTAAGGAAATTGCATCTTTTTCTCATAATTTTATTTTTTTTCTTCATAGTAAAATTATAATTTCGTTTTTCCAAAAAAAAAATAATTCCATTTTAATTTAGAAATTGAATTAAATTAACTTACCGAATACTTTTTATAATAAAATATAATAAATTAAAAGGGAAATAAAATATAAAATTATATTGTCAACATCCTATTTATCATTCTATTTCCTCTTTTTTTTTTTAAGGCAAACTTTTCTTGCACATTATCTCTATAGTTTCAAATTTTATCTCTCCTTGAAAGATAGGAGTGAGGATGGGGAAAACATTGGAGCAAAATTGGGAGAGAAAAACTCAAAATATATCTTTAAGAGATGAAATCATAGGAAAATTTTATAGGAGACCTTCCTCTGTGTGTCTATATTTTAATTTTAAATGTTAGACATGCCGCAAATTAGTCTTACATTCATTATTGTCAAAGAGGGATCTATTTTCAATAAATGTATAATTTAGGAAATAAACACACAGACACATAGAGAGAAGGTCCTCTGTATAATTTCTCAAAATCATGTAAGCCGGTGCCTACTTTTTCTTTTATAATTATAACATTTTAAATCATCTAAAATTCCCAACGTGAACGTATATTTCAAACCTCCCAAGTGACTTTTAATTGAAAAAGGATGTGACCGATCCACAATTCTCTTCTAATAAATCAAGAACTAGCCTTAAAATCAAACCCAAAACATCCTATTAGGTCCCTCGTGAGAACATTTTCTTTCACTTCTAACCTCTTCTTCTCCTTCCTTACCTCCCTCCTTGCTTTCCCACTTTCCCTTTCAACCCCATTTTTATATTTTTCTATTTAAGTCTTGTTTCAGACTTACCTTTATGGTAATAAGAGGTTCTAACTATACATTGTTTCTCAAGGTGGGACTTTGAGAGTTGCTTGTAAGTTTTTGTGGCTCACTGTTTCTATTGTGGAACAATTAATAATTACTGAAAAATAATATCACCATTGTAGTCCTTCACTTCTCTACATTAAACATAAGTTAGATATCTTCTATTATCAAAACTCATCAATATGTGTTAGATTACCACTTTACCTAAAAGCTTAAACTATAAGATTGTGAGCCAACAATATATCTCAAGTTTTAACACTTCCCCGCACATGTAGCCCGATAGCACGTGGAGAAATAAATAGATGATAAATAATGTCACAGAATAAAGACGGACGATAAGATTAGAACTTAAGATCTCTTGGTAACCAAAACTCTGATACCATATTAGATTACCATTTTACCTAAAAATTTAAGCTATTAGATTGTGGGCCAACAATATATATCAAGCTTTAACAATATGCTTGACAAGAGCATGTTACATTTAAAGCTTTTGTACACAAATTAATATCATTAGACAAGTTGTTCAACTCAGTAAATAAGATAACTTGCTTGATACAAATATTCTAAATTTTTTAACTTACTCATATAAAGGTAGAGGTTATGTATATAAATAAAAACTTACAAACTTTCTATGATTCAAAGGGACTATTTAAATTTGTTTAAAATACTTTTATGTAGATCTATAAGAATTTAGCTAACTAATGATTTTCTTGCGATAAGGAGATTAAAGAATATTTGAAACCGAAATAGAATCGTTGAAATCTACTCTGAACTGAACTTTTGTTGACATGACTCTTCATTCTTGGTTCAACTTTCCTTTTCATATCTTTCGATTATCAATTTGGTTTGAATTTTTAACTAATGTTAATAAATTGATATATATATATATATATATATTCATAATATAAATAATATATGTAATTACATAATAATATATAACATTCTAAAATTACCAATTTGTATGTGTGGGTATTTTTTAATGGTTGATCACAGTGAATAAAGTGTTATTGTTATCGTACACTAAAAGGGAGCTCAGTTAAAATTCAATTAACTGTATAAATTCGATTCGATTAAAAATTTATTCAATTAATTGATACCTTATAAGATATGGCGAACATTGCCAAAGTATCGAAAGAAAAAAGTATCAAAATAAACACCCCATGTTTAGCCATGACATAATGTTAGAGCAACTTCATCCAAGCTACAAATTCCGTAATTCAAAACTAGCAATTTAAAATTTTTACCGAAATAATAATTCAAATTTCCATTCTAATCCAGAACCGAGATTTTGAATTCCAGCTCCACTCTATTTCTTTTCATATTCTCTCTCTGTCTCAGTGTCTCTCAAAACTGAAAAGCATATTTAAGACATAACGGCGGTGACCGCTCACTCTCGTTCCCCACAATTCCTTTCAGCCTCTTCTTCCACGATTTTCTTCTGTGTTGCTAGATTTTTACCCTCTCCGTCTCCATGGATGCGTGCCGGCAAGTTCTTCCTCAGCAACCACTCTCCAGGTTATATTTCTCTCTTTCTCTCTCTCCCCTGTTTGGGAATTTCTTCCTTGATTGTGTTTGGATTCAACACTCCTCTGGGAAAGGGAATGTTTCCTTCGTTCTGTGGCCTTAAATCGATACCTCCCTCTCTTTCTCTATCTCTCTCTCTCTCTTGCGCGCGAATGCAGAGGGGGCTTCGATCATCAAATTTTAGTAGCTTGATCGATGCTTCGGCGCGAACTGGCTTTCTTCATGTTTTTAAGTATTTTGTGGTTGCAGTACTAGTACGAAAATGGCGATGGATTTTGAATTCAGAGGAAGTGCCTCTCGAATTAAAAACTGCGCGTTCGATCTGTTATCGACTTGGGAAGATCTGTTGATGGAGGATGATTGCGATGATGATGATGACGTGCTGTGGGATCCGAAAGAGGAGGATGATAACGATGAGTGGTGGGATTTGATGCAGAGGGATCTTCGTCTCAAATCAACCTTCTTCTTTTGCGATTTCAATCAGATGATCTCTGCTGCGCCCCACGATGATCAGAAGAAATCTCTCACACAGCTTGCCAATAAATTGCTTTCCTCCATCCAACAGGTATTGCTTTTACAGTTTACTGTTTTTAATTTCTACTTTTCAAGTAAAATTAGGTTTGGGGAAAATGAATTGGAGATTTTAAATTTAAACTGGCTTGTTTTACTCGAAATTCAATATAATTGTTTGTTAAAAAAAAAAACATAGAATTAATCAAACTGAGATTATTGAATTAAAAATTAGTTGCAATTAGAATAGTAAATGTACTATTACAATGAACTTTCACAGCCTCGCAGCTTATGTAGTGTTTTTGGGGTTTGCGTCTGCAGTTGGATGAAGCATCTAGTGTTCGAAGCATTCATTTGACACAGGAGCGATACAAGGACGTTGCCTTTACTGTGAAGGAGGTGATGGCTCTTCTGCCTTGATCCATTTGAATTTGCTGTCGCTGCTTCAAATAAGTAGAACATAGTAGACTCTGTATACCAAGGTTTTCTTGTTTTCCACGTTTTATCCATTATGTAGAGAAATGATTTTCATTTTCTTTTGGATTATCATTCTAATTTTTTTTGTGGTAAGGGATTTGATGCAAGTTAGGCTTAGCGAAACATTTAGGACTCATTTAGTTTTGGGAAATAATTTTTATTTTTATTTATAATTTTTTTAAAAATTATAATAATGTTAGCTAATTTTTTTATTTTGATGATTTTGTATGAAATAAATGAACAATTAGAAAATATCTTTTCATTATTTTTTATAGGGGAGCATGAAAGTTGGATTTTTAACTTTATTTTGTATAGATTATGCATAAAATTTATTCTAAATTTACACGTCTAAATTCATGTTCCGAAATTTAGGATTTCAAATGCTATCTATATAAAATTTGGAAAATTAAAAAAAAAAGTTATTTTTTGTGATTATTTAAAATTTTGGAAATAAAAAATTTATTTATTTAAACATTATATTGTATGTAGGCACCCCAATTTTAACCGACCTCTCTTTTCCACTCGGTGTGGAGACCATTCATAACAACATGGCAATTTAGATAAGTAGTGGTCAATTTTGTTTTACAAGAATTGGAATCTTTATTTTGAAAAATTTTATTGAGTCCTTCTAAGTTGAAATCGAGTCTCTATTATTTTAAATTTGGCCCCTATTATTTTTAAATTGAGTCCCTAGTATTTTGAAGTCCTTTTCATTGAATTCTTGTGAACTGAAATTGAGTCTATTATTTTATTATTGAGTCCCTGTTATTTTAATTGAGTCATTTTTATTAAATTCACTTTATTGAGTTTTTAAAATTGAGTCCTTTTGTTATTGAGTCCTTGAAATCCTGATGTTTTAAAATAGAATCATTTTTAAGTCCTTTTTATTTTAAAATTAAGTCATTTTTAAAAATTGAGACATTTTTAAAAATTGAGTCTTTTTTGTGTTAAAATTAATTGAGTCCTTTTTGTTTCAAAATATAGTTATTGTTATTAAGCCATTTTGTTCCTTAGAATTAAGATCATTCATTTTACAAAAGGGTCTCCGAAAGCAATTTTTGAAAATCAAAGTTCTCGTATTTATTACAAATATAGGGGAAATACACCATACACAAGGAATGCATCATATAGGGAATACATCATACATTTAGGGAAATGCATTCAAGAAATGTCTTGGAATACAAGAAAAATAAAAAAGGAAATTTGCCAGAATATTCAAGTAAATTGAATGATTTATTTCTCAAAATTGAAAAAATCTGCATTAATTGAAAAATATGCAAGAATTGAGGGAATAATTTATTGGAATTGGTGTGATCCTAGGAAGGGGGTGAATTGAAGATTTAAAAATTTAGGTCAATTGAGCAGTAGTAGTATACCACAACTTAAGGTATTTTCTAAACAATTCCAATTCAACTAATACAAAAAAATATATATTCAGATAAGTAAGGTGTATATAGCAGTTTTAGTATTTTAAAATCAATCACAAATATGTATCTAAATGTCAGTGCAATAATTTCAGCAGATACAAATAAGCAAGCAAGTACAAAATATAAAGCAAGTAAAGTAAGAGTGACACTAGATGTGTTGTTGAGGTTAGACAACTGTGCCTACGTTCCTACCTCAAGCAAACCAACTTAGAGGATTCACTACCTTTACTCATTTACGGGTGGAGCAACACCGTTTACAACACCCTCTCCTTACTGGGTGAGGGAAATCCCATGTCACATTCACATGACTGACCCCAATCTTTACAACTGATCCTTAAAAGCTAGATCACCACCTCCTCGAGCCATGTCTGAAATAAAATTAACAAATATAAAATATTGTGTACAATATAAGCACTTCTAAGCTAAGCAGATATGTACTACAATTCAACCAATGTACTCAGTGTGATAATAATTAATGCTCAATAAAGTATTTAGGTTTATATCTCTTAAAGAAAATGTATTATGTAATAATGTGAGAGATGCTAAAGACTATGATCCTTGATGCTAAAGTATAATGTTGCACTCTAAGTATTTATCAAGGGTTTCAAAGCACAAAATAATATCTACCACAAAATATTTTCCAACAATGAAGTATAGGTGGTAATGAAGATTAGCTTCAAAAATTATTTTTCAATAGACACAAAGCAAGCCTTTGAGTTTTGCAATGAGTATGTAAAGACACACAAGCTATGAAAGAGTTTTTCCCAAAGAAATATATCAATCAAATAATATGGAAAGAACTTTTAAGGTTTACTCTTAAAAGATTTAGTAAATGAAAATGAATATGTGAGAGTAAAGATTTTTGAACAAATGTGTGAAGCTCACAATAAAATCAATCAATATTCCAAGTGCAATAATATGCAAATAGAGATTGATAATCAAAGCTCTCTTAAATAAATTTCACAAGACAATGAGCAAGAGAGTAATATGTGCTTGCAAAAGTGAAAAATAGCTTAAGAATTTTCAAAGGATTTTTTGCTAATTGAATTGCTAATCTTGCTCTAATCAGAGGAAATGAAGGAGTATATATAAGTTTTTCAAAAAATATTACCGTTAGGGACACGACCGGTGTTTTGGAAAATTTTAATTAAAAATCAATCCTAATTAACGCGGTAAAAAATTGTTGAATCCGAGATGTTCGGTCGACTGAAGCAAGGGTTGATCGACTGACCTCGCTCAAAATATTTGAATTAAAATTCTGGGTTCGATTTGTTGTGGGAGGAGTTAGTCGGCCGAGCCAAGGCAATTTTCCAAGCCTTCGTAGGTTCGGTCGCCCGAGGTGCTTTCAAACTGAAAGTTCAGTCGGTCGAGGAAGGTAGAAAAAATCAATTTAAAAGTTCAGTCGACCGTGTAAGCGTAGTTCAAAAATAGGTCGGTTGGCCGAGACAAGTCAAACATTTAACTTTTGGCCAGGTCGATCGACTGAGGCATTTATAACGCCAAGAGGTCGGTCGACCGAGCACCTTGAAAAGTAAAGGTATGCCAAAACTTTGACCCTATAAGTTTTATCCCTGTTTGTATAAGTATGTCATTTTAACTTTAAGGAATTTTTCATGAAGTGTTTAGATTCCTAAAGTCAGTCTATGACCTTTGAGCATTAATTCCTATCATGCATGTAATGCAATTATTACAGACCAATTAAAATATTATAGACCCCAAAATTAAATGCAATTATAATACAATATAGACAATGTCTTCATTCTCTTTTTGCTCTTCTGACTACCATGTCATATACTGGTTGAAGTGATCTTTTAGCTCCTTATGGCTTCTAACGTATCTTTACCATCAGTGCGTGCTAAACAATAATTTTGTTCACATGCTCAAAACACAGGTAAGATACTTTGGATTTGTCATAATCAAAACGGGATAAGGCTCATAGAGTCAACATAATTGGGAAATCTACATTAATTGAAAAATCTGTAAGATTGATAAATTAATTTAATTCCTATAATGAATGAAACTTTAAACCTATAAATAGGGGGCATCCACACACAAGAAAGGAGAGTGGCCGATTGGCCAAATATCCACCGAGAAATTGAGGAGAGTGGGAGAGTGGTTGAGGAGAGAGAAAGTAGAGAGAGAGAGAGAGAGAGAGAGAGGCAGAGAGAGTTTGAGATTGGCACCTCTACTTATTTCTTGAGGAAGATTTCTTCCTCATGAAGATTTAGTACATATATATATACATATACATTAGGTTATAATAATTATAATATTATATTATGTTAATCTTATATATATATATATATAATTTTATTTATTTAATAAATTCAATATAATAATGTTTAATTAATTAATTCAGTTTAATAATATTTAACTAATTAATTAATTAATAATTAATAGTTAATAATATTATTTTTTGCACTTCCATATATAATTTTTTGGACTAATTAATTAATTAATAATTAATAACTAATATTTTTTTACACTTCTATATATAATTTTTTGGGGCGTTACATTGGGAATTCCATGGATTGTGCTGAAAGATGTGCTCATTTGAGTGCTTCTCAGCTTCCATTTCTCATCTGTCATTTGTGCTTTAGAAAGGTAGACCTGTTCAAAATCAAAATAGGATGAGATACCGTTATTTGTCATAATCAAAATAGGAGACATATTCAAAAAGTCAACAACGCTTTTCTTGACGGTGATTTAAAGGATACTGTTTATATGCACCAGCCTCAAGGCTTCATTGATCCCCTGCATCCGCATTATGTGTGCAAATTGGAGAAGGCACTTTACAGACTCAAACAGGCCCCACGAGCGTGGTTTGCTCAATTGAGCTCATTACTCCTTACTTCCAAATCTGATCCTTCATTATTCATTTTTGCTCATGGTGATGTCAAAATCTATCTGCTGGTTTATGTCGACGATATTGTCATCACTTCATCTCATGACACTGCCATTGATTCCCTCATTTCTGCCCTAAGTCAAGCTTTTCCTATTAAGGACTTAGGTCTATTGTCCTATTTTCTAGGTTTGGAGATTGATTATATAAAGAATAATGTTATGCTCACTCAACGAAAATACATTAATGACTTGCTATATCGCAGCAATATGCTAAATGCCAAACCCATGCTCACCCATGGCAGCTTCCTTAAAATTGTCATCCTTTGATTCCCTTTCATTTGATGATCTAACCCTTTTCAGAAGCACTGTTGGAACCCTTTAATACTTGTCTCACACTTGACCAGACATCAGTTTCTTGGTGAATAAAGTTTGTCAATTCATGCATGATCCCAAAGTTTCTCATTGGAATGTTGTTAAAAGAATTTTGAGGTACCTTAAGGGAACTATTAATCATGGTATCCTATTTCCTTTCAAATCCTCCCTAACGCTTCAAACCTATTTTGATGTTGATTGGTCGAGTTGTCCTGATGACAGACGATCAACCAGTGGATATTGCATTTTTATTGGCAACCATTTGATTTCATGGAGTTTCAAAAAGCATAAAACACTAGCTCGATCGAGCACAGAGGTTGAGTACAACTCTATTGCCACTACTGTAGCTGAAACAATCTAGTTACAAACAATATTGCGTGAGCTACTTATTTCTCTCTCACATGCTCCAATCTAATGGTGTGACAACATTGGAGCAACCTACCTTGTAGCCAACCCCATTTACCACTCTTGGACAAAACACATGGACATCGACTTTCATTTTTTCCGTGACCAAGTGGCAGCAAAATCACCGACAGCTTCATTTCTCAGCTCAAAGGACCAAATTGCGAATATCTTCACCAAACCTTTGGTCTCTAAAAAATTCTTTCATTTTCGATCGAGTCTCAATGTTTTTGACACACCATTGGACTCGAGGGGGCGTATTAGCATAACTGTAAATAACTCTTATGAAGCACCATAACAAATGCTCTGTAACTGTAGGCATCATTCTGTTATTCCCTCCATTTATGTAACAAACTTGATTCCTTCTTTACTTGTGTAAATTCTTGAGAAATGTAAATGAAAATAGCAGTGAGCATATTCCAGCAACAATGTTTTCCTAATATTTTTAAAATCTTAGGAAAATTTTTTATGTTTGAAAGGTAAGTTTCTTTTGCCTTTATAATTAATATCTAATTTGACACTTGCAATGCTATTAATTTTAACAAACACTCACCTTATGTTTGGGCAGGGTTTGGATTTAGAGTTGCATTGGATTTAGATAAAATATAACAGAAAATTATATTGAAATTTGTTCAAATCTATCCGAATGCAAATCTAAGATATAAAATTTATACTCCCAAATACTACTTTAAGATACATATAAAGACATAAAATCATAACAAGCACTATGTGTGTGCTCCATACTCTCTAATTTTTAAAATTTGTGAAAAATTATAAAGAAAAAAATAATAAATAAATAAATAATATAAGAGTATTTTAGGATAATTATAATTAGTTAGTTATAGGGTACTTTGGGATGGTTATGAGTAGTTATAGGGATAAATTTGACATAATTATTAAGCTACCTTAGAATAATTATCGTAATTAAAGGAATATTTTAAAATAATTACAAATAGTCATTTGGAATATATTTGATATTTTTAAAGATGAGAGCAAATGAAAATTTGGGGCAACCGCTCTCCCTTTTACCTTTTATTTCCCCAATAACAATATTTTGGGCTTTCACTCACTGTCCATGGATTTGTACGGACAAATTCTTCCAGAATCACTCTCCGGGTTAGCTCTCTCTCTCTCTCTCTCTCTCTCTCTCTCTTCTTCCTCCTCCTTCTGTTTGGGCAGTCCGTTCTTGATTATTAATCCTGAAAAAAAAAGTAATAATAAATTTAGTTTTGAAATTTTGTGTCCGCAATGAAGAACATCGATGTTGATATTTGAAGAAATTAATGCAAGTGGGGGTTTTCTAGCTTTTGTGACTTCAGAAATTTCAAAGGGAAGTTTGGAGGATGATGGTTAGAAATTTAATACATTTCCTTTTCTTGAATATTTCGCTTCAACCTCTATTAATTTTTAATGAAAGAAAAGCGATCAGTTTGAAATTTCTCGTGCTACTAGAAGTCTAGAATACCACTGAGTGTTGGAATTAATGTTTCTTTTTCGGTCCTTCGATCCCTTTATCGGCGTTGCCAAGTGCGTAAATGCAGAGAGGGTTTTATCTAATTTTCTCTGCTTAATGCCTTAGCTGCTCTGGATTCTCGAAGTTGATGTTTTGTTCTTGCTCCTGAAATTAGTGTAAAAAAATAAATTACAATTGATGATTTTTTAAATGGATTTTCGTATGGAAAATAGGAAAATTTTTCCCAGGAGAGAGAACAAATATTTACAGATTGCAATCTCTCTCCTCTGATATCCCCAAGAATGTCTTGTTGAATGTTATAAAGTTAGGCCTAAGCCTAAATATCTATTGCTTTTATATTGAGTTTGGAAAATCGAAGTTTTTGCTTTTGAAATTTTGGAAACACTTTTTTAGTCAATATAAAAATTTATTTTTATATGTCATTAATTTTTGAACATTTTTTTCCATATAAAAGTCTATCAGAATAATCTGAAAGTCAAATTAAGAATGATCTGATGAATTTGGGAAAAAAATATCATACAAAAATTTAGATTAGAGCGATAAAATACATATTTTCAAACAAAATCTTAGGACTGTTGAAAGATATGACAGAAGGGTAGTATATATATATATATATATATATGAACAAAAATATAATAAAAATTATTAGTATTATACTTTGCCCTTTTAGCTTCTTTCTTAAGCAAAGAGCATTCGAGAAGAGCAATCTGTGGTTTCGCTGTGACGCGAGAGAGAACATCTTGCAGACGTACAAAAATGGCGATGGATATGGAGAGCAGACGAAGTGCCTTTCGGATTAAAAACTGTGCTTATGATCTGTTGTCAACTTGGGAGAATCTGATCATGGAGGATGATGATGATTACGATGATGATGAGTTGTGGGATTGGATGCAGAGGGATCTTCGTCTCAAATCAACCTTCTTCTACTCCGATTTCCATCGGATGATCTCTGCGGCGCCCCACGATGATCGGAAGGAATCTCTCACACAACTCGCTAATAAATTGCTTTCCTCCATACAGCAGGTATTTCTTTTTTATATTACTAATATCTACTAATTGGATTTAAATTTGTATGATCATGGATAAAGTATAATATAAATTTTTAGGAATCCGTATTTTACAAATCAAATTATAAATTTGAATTTCCATGTCTATATTATTTTTTTCTAAGCTCGGACCAATGTAAATCTAAAGTGTAAATTTCAATATCTCAAATATGAATTAGTAATCTTTTCAACTAATACTTAAATAAAAATTTATCTTCTAATTCAATATTTACTGAAAAATTTATTGACATTTTTTTTTTTTTTTAATGTTTAGTGAGAATGTTCAATGTTCATAATTTTAATTTATTTGAATTCAAATAAAATATGATATAAAATTAAAAATAATTTTTATTTAAATCTATGTCCTAAACTAAAATTTCAATTAAAAAGTTTGATTTTGCTTGTGCTTGCAGTTGGAGGAAGCAGTAAGCGATCGGAGCACTCATTTAATGCGAGACCGCTACGATGGTGCTGCCGTTATTCTAAAGGAGGTCATGACTCTTGTGCCTCCGCCATTTGAAGCTATTGCGACTTCAAATTGTGGTAAAGAATAGACTTTGTATATGAAATAGTTCATATTATTTTGAGCTATCAAATTTTTGGGGATTGATGTAAGTTGGAGAAAATTCTGAATTTTATTTTTCCAAATACAAGTTATAGTTGTATAATTGGGTATTTCATAGAAAAACTATTGCGTAATTATATAATTTTACGATTGAATAATAATGGATTAAAGACTCTAATTCCTCTTGAAGTTTAGCGTAAAAAATTCAAACATCATATGAAGTTTTGAAAATTTTATGGATTTTTTATTATATGTTTGGTAAAAAGTCGTTCATCACTCTTTATATTCGAAGATAGACGAACTAAGAAGGTATAAGCGTTACCGAAAAATGCAACAACAAAAAAGTACTAGAAGAAAAGAAAAAAAGGGTTTCAAAGGATTTTCAACGCAGGAAATTTCATATAACCAACCATGATGTAAGTGTTTCAGAATGCTTCAAATGTAAATAAGAAGGTTTCTTAACTTAAAATCTATGGGGATCCTTTAAATTTCTTGAACCAAAAACCTAGCCATAGAGCCTCTAGGCCCCCTGAGTGCTACTACTATACATACATTCATTGCCTATATCGTGTAAATTGCTTGCAATCACTCCAACCCTAACCATGCCATCTGGTAGCAACAAGTATTTCCATTTGCATGCCTTCCAGAATCTTAGAGAAGTGATAGTTTGGCACCTGATGTCTTTTTCTTTTTAATAGTCATTGCCAGCATCGAGATATCCTCTTCAAGTTTTTATAATCCTACGCTTTCTCTTGCCAATACTGTTGCTATCTCACACACCGTCTAGTTCATTTATATTCTTATTGCATCTTTCACAATCCTACCCTTTCTGATCCTTGATTAGTTTTTGGTGTCGAAGCATTTGCACACCATTTTCATAACCCCACTTCTATTTATCAAATCTACAAATACATTCAAAAGATGATGGTGAAAAATTATTGGAGGATGGTGCCATTTGGTGTATTTGTGATCTCGCGCCAACCCCCTCGGAGGTTTTATGTTTGGAAATATATTAAAAGAGATAGAGAGAGAGGAAAAGAGAAAAATGTTAGAGATATGGAGGGGTTGAGAAGGGAAGATGAAGATAAGGTGGTGTAGATGCCAAAGTTAGAGTATTGGTCACATTGTATGTAATGCCCCGAACCCGAAACTAGGGTCCGGAGTGCTATTTAAAATAAATCTCTGATATCATATAATAAAATAGTAGAAGATCTCCATAACAATTACCATAACACTAAAAGTGAACCTTGATTACAATAAAAATCCCAATACAACAATAAGATTCTGAGATCATCAAAAACATAAATAAAATACTTAACAATTTTAAATTAAATCTCACTCACGCTTCCACTGCGCACTCTGATTACTGTCATACTCCTCATGGTATCTGAAAAATGTTAGATATGGATTGGGTGATACATCTCTCAGTAAGGATGAAATAAATTATTATCAGTGTGTGACAAATGAGTTTCTGTGTATTACATATAAATAACATTCAATACTTGTATCAAATAAATAACCTTCTATATTGTGGTTCATGTTTACATATTAAACCATTAAAACTATCTTCTCAATTTCCTGATTCGTATTTACATGTAAAGCATTATATCCTTCGGTGACCACATCTGGTGCGTATCCAGACACTCACTGACATTGAGGCGCCTTCTACTCCCTACCCCAATTTAGCAAGCCCTCAAACTACTCCAAGGACTGAGACGTTACGTATCGCCGTCCCCCTTTGCCTGGATACCACCAAACAAATTTCCCAAATATGCAACTTCACAATACCATGATATCATATTCATAAACATATTTCACATTACTCTCAGCAATATCTCAACGGGTTTAATTTATACAATAACTTGAAATAATCTCATGCCACACATTTAAATAATATAATCATACTTTAATAACACTTAGAAAATCATAAAACCTTATAATATAATCATATATTCAAATTTAAAACCAACATATACTCAAATTAAAATCAACCTAATATCTATATAATTATATTCTTTAATTTAATCAATTCATAATAAATATTATAATCCAAAAATCAATCTCCATATGCCAAAATATTAAAAAAAAAACATATATATAACTCCTTTAATCTCAGATTACAATTTAATCGGTTAAATTATAAAATTTCGGACATAATTTATTCCCGCTACCTCACCACAGGAGTGATACTTACGACGCTCCTACGATAAATCTACTCTGGTTAAAATGTCGGTAACTGAGCTAGGAACCCAGTGGTATTTTCCGTTCTTCAATCGGCACACGTTTGCTAAGAAAATTGAAGAGGGAGGAAGAGATGGACGGAGGAGAGAGAGAGAGAGAGAACGGAGAGAGTCCAAAGAGAGAGACGAAGAGATGGGGGGTCTTTAAATTCCTTTATAAAAATTGAATCCTGAATCATCCTTTACGTTAATACTTATATACATATATAAAATTAATAATAATTATTATTTAATGATTTAATTTTAATTTAATTAATTAATTATTTTATTTAATTTTTTATTTTTATTTTTATTTTTTTTACACTTCCATGCATATTAATTTTTTGGGGCGTTACATTTTCCCCTCCTTATAGGAATTTCGTCCTCAATATTCAATAATAATGACCTCGAATGACATCAATCGTGATTCCCACAAAATTAAGCTAACTCACGAACAATCCTATCTTACCATTCCTATTCCCCTCCTAATTCATCCTATGCTCTAATAACATTATTTTTAGAGCCTATAGAATCTGTACCCTAAACTCTAATACCACAATGTAATGCTCTGAACCCGAAACTAGGTTTCGGAATGTTATTTAAAATAAATTTATGATACCATATAATAAAACAGCGGAAGATCTCCATAACAATTACCAAAGCACTAAAAATTAACCTTTATTATAATAAAAATCCCAATACAACAATAAAATTCTGAGATTATAAAAAACATAAATAAAATACTTAACAATTTTAAACTAGATCCCACCCACGCTTCCACTGTGCACTTTGATTACTGTCATATTCCTCATGGTGTATGAAAAATGTTAGATATGGGTAAGGTGTCACGTGACTCACTCAAAAAATGAGCAGCTCGGAAGCTATCCCAAGTATAGGAGTTCTGTCGTGTAATATTAAGCCAAAGGGCTAGATCGTCTCCTCAGGGGATGCGTTTTAATCTCAAAATTTACTTTCCTCCAATCAAAATTAAAAAGGTATTGAACTCGATTCAGATTCAGGGCTTTTCAGAGTTGTTCAATTTTACTTCTGACAAATTAAATGACACGTAATTTAAAAACCCTAAAACTAACATTCACTAAATTAAAAAAACAAGTATAGAAATTCTAGTCTACTTAAGGAAATACCTAAACATACATTATTAAAGATGGCAACTACAAATAAGGAATTAAAACATGCCATGGAAACTCAATCAAACACTCACACACACTAAAAAACAAACCTTTAACTAGATAAAACTTCGAACCAAAATTAAACTATTAACGATGAAGACAAAACACGATAAAAATTAAATAATTAAAACTTTACCAAACTAGTTAAATAATGCAAATATTAATTAAATCTATGGAAAAATTCAACTAAAAGCAATTAAATAAACAATCAAAGTTCAATAATAATAAAACACCCTAACTAATGTTCAAAATCCAAAATTTCACTAGTTAATTAATAATAAGTAATGAGAGAGAGAGAGAGAGAGAGAGAGAGAGAGAGAGAGAGAGAGAGAGAGAGAGAGAGAGAGAGAGAGAGAGAGAGAGAGAGAGAGCCATGGCAGGACGTGGCTATGCAGTGGCCTGGCTGGAGAAGAATCTGCAGCTAGTGTTGGGATGCTCTGGAGTACTCAGGTTGCAGCAGGGCTGCTGTGGTGATGCTGTTGTGGCTCGGGTCTGTGGTGGTGTTGGCAGCAGGGGGCTGGCTGAGAGAATCTCCTCGGGTTTGGTGGTCCGGTGGGCTGCTGTGGTGACTCATGGGGTGTGTTGGTATGGCAGCAATAGAGGGCCTCGGTTGCTGTAGGAGGTGCCATCTGGTATTGCTGGAGTTGGAGCTGCTGCAGGGTGTCACGGTTAGCCTGAGTTGGAGACAAAGGAAGGGAGTTAGAGAGTGACTGGGGAAGAGAAAACAGAGAGCAAAAGAAAGAGGGAACTGAGAGAGAAAAGAACAGAGAATGGAACCTAAGAGAAACAGAGAGGGAAAGAAAGAAAAAGAAAACTACGGAAGAGAGAAAGGAAAACTAAGCGAGAGAAGAAGAAGATGAAGCAGAAGAAGAAGAGAAGAGGGGAGAATTGGTGCGCAGGGCACACCTTGTGTGGGAGAGCAAAGAAGGATTAAATAGGAGAGGTAGACTGCTGCCCTAGGATCCGTGAAGCCACGACCCAACCCGTTTGGAAAGGGTTGACCCGTATTGTTATATTTTTTTTTCATTTTCTTCATTCTCTGTTCATCGCAAATCTGACTTTTTTGGAACCCGTTTCTCACAAAACTCAAAACATGAAAGTTGTAGATAATCCTTTCCTCTTTCTTCAAAAATTTGAATCGTCTCGATCGAAACTCGGACGGAAAAGTTATGTATGAAATACGAACAGGTGTCGGTTCTGATTCCTGGAAATTTTCCTACGATAAAATATTACCAAAAATTCATAAATAATGCAATAAAGTTCAAGAATGATGATTTTGGAACTTTATTAAAATATTGGACAATTTTGGACATTTAATTAAAAATATAAACCATAAAGCTCGGGTTAAGATGCCCAATTACGCAGTTTTGACGCGTAATCATCACGCCCCGAACTTGGAAATGGGACCTAGAGTATGATTTAGTA